>NC_073307.1:56529792-56635638 GCF_027595985.1 Sorex araneus
AACAGATCCTTTTCTGACCTGTTCCCATTATCTTAGCCTCCCTGTGAGGCTAAGCTCTGGGGCAGAATTTTATGGTGGACAATGGTTAATTCCCTGTTTATCAGAAAAAACGCCCAGGAATTCGCAGGGAAGTAAAAAATGTAGGCTAGGCCAGCCCCCAAAATGTGACTGCTCAGAGCAGTTGGCAAGGGGAAACTGAGGCTTCCTCTTTCATTGAGAGACTTAACACAGACTGTCTGCAGCAAACACTCAGCTCCCCCACTGGTCTCTAGTTCCCTCCTCTTTGTAGAACAGCCCTAAAGACTCTTATCTTTGCCCTCCAGACCCGGGGCATCGTTCTCTCTTCTAGTGTAACCAGTACCCAGTGCTGTATTCCCTAACGCCTCCTGTGCCATGTATTGGCCTTTTTCAAAGAGACCATGTATAAAACTTGCTAGAATCTTCCCCAACATTATTGTTGGAAACATCCATTCCTGAATTCAAGAATACAGCAGGGGGAGGTCCCCACACATGCACTCAGGGTTACTATTCAGTTCCCCTACCAGGTGAAGTCCACACGCCCCCTGTAAGAATATTCTAAGCAGAGCAGCTGGTGAAAAACTGATGCTCTAAAGCCTTGTTGGAGGTTCTCTGGTTGCACCCCTCCCCTGTCAGATTTAAGGGTTCTCCATCCTGACACCACTGCAGACTTCAGAGCCAGTTCAGACGCTATCTGCTTCCAAGCCTGCCCTGGTGGTTGATTGGTCAGTGCCCTGCTGACCACTCTTGGAACAGTGGACAATTTGTTTATAGTTGAAATAATGGAAGTGCAACCCCCCCTAATAAAAAAGTACAAAATTAATGAAGCAAATAAAAATGGGTCATACTGAGTGCAATTTGTACTAAGTGCGGGTTATTTGGGAAACTCGGATAGAAAGAAATCTTGATCTTTGAACTCAAGAGAGTTATAGCCTATAGACACTTGTTACAGCTAGTAGAGTTGAGATTTCATCCACGATATTTACTTCCTTCCCTAATCCAGCTATGACCATCCAACTCCTAGACATTTTGATTTCCTCCCCTTCCCCTCCCTTCTTATCCCCCTCCCCCCCAAAGCAATGGGAAGTAAAGACAGATAAAAGCTTTTTTTCTAATCTTATCAGCACACCCAGAAGGGGGACAGGAAGTTCTTCTGTCCTGCCTGCCAGCCTGGCTTTCAGCAAGCACAAATGCTGTGGTATAACATTTCCTCCTGGTCTATCAATTCTCTGTAAACACCAGAGAGTCAAGGTCTGTGTGAGAGCTGGAAGCAGTCGTCATGACGACGGCCCAAAGGCAGGGTACTTAGCATATGGGTAACAAGCAACATCACCCCACTCCTTTTTCTCAAGTGATCCTATGATGAATAATTGAATATTAAGTAAATCAAAACACTCACTGTAAGCTAACCAATATGACTTCTATGCTTTTAAAATCCATACTCTTGTATTAACCTATACTACTCAATGGTTTAAAATCCACACCTGCATTTAAAAATCAATACTATAATACTATACAAAAGAATACTATACAAAAGAATAGGACATGAAGGAAGGAAGGAAGGAAGGAAGGAAGGAAGGAAGGAAGGAAGGAAGGAAGGAAGGAAGGAAGGAAGGAAGGAAGGAAGGGAGGGAGGGAGGGAGGGAGGGAGGGAGGGAGGGAGGGAGGGAGGGAGGGAGGAAGGAAGGAAGGAAGGAAGGAAGGAAGGAAGGAAGGGAGGGAGGGAGGGAGGGAGGGAGGGAGGAGGGAGGGAGGAAGGAAGGAAGGAAGGAAGGAAGGAAGGAAGGAAGGAAGGAAGGAAGGAAGGAAGGAAGGAAGGAAGGAAGGAAGGAAGGAAGGAGAAGGGGAGGGAGGGAGGAAGGAAGGAAGGAAGGAAGGAAGGAAGGAAGGAAGGAAGGAAGGAAGGAAGGAAGGAAGGAAGGAAGGAAGGAAGGAAGAGAGGGAAAGAGGGAGGGAGGGAGGGAGGGAGGAAGGAAGGAAGGAAGGAAGGAAGGAAGGAAGGAAGGAAGGAAGGAAGGAAGGAAGGAAGGAAGGAAGGAAGGAAGGAAGGAAGGAAGGAAGGAAGGAGAAGGGGAGGGAGGAAGGAAGGAGGGAAGGAAGGAAGGAAGGAAGGAAGGAAGGAAGGAAGGAAGGAAGGAAGGAAGGAAGGAAGGAAGGAAGGAGAAGGGGAAGGAGGAGGAGGAAGGAAGGAAGGAAGGAAGGAAGGAAGGAAGGAAGGAAGGAAGGAAGAGGAAGGAAGGAGAAGGGGAGGGAGGGAGGAAGGAAGGAAGGAAGGAAGGAAGGAAGGAAGGAGGGAAGGAAGGAAGGAAGGAAGGAAGGAAGGAAGGAAGGAAGGAAGGAAGGAAGGAAGGAAGGAAGAAGGAAGGAAGGAAGGGAGGAGGGAGGGAGGGAGGAAGGGAGGGAGGGAAGGAGGGAGGGAGGGAGGGAGGAAGGAAGGAAGGAAGGAAGAGTTGGGAGGGAGGAAGGAAGGAAGGAAGGAAGAGTTGTGGGCGTGTCATATGGTTCTCAGGGCTATTTGTGGCTTTGTGCTCAGAATCAATCCTACTGGGCTTAAGAAAAACCTCTAGAGATCAAAACCTCTAGGAAGGGCTATGTGGAAGGTGAGTATCCCTTACCCACTATATTATCTCTCAGGCATCAAGACCATTTTTAATATAATTTCTTTTCAGAAATCTCATTGGGAATATTTTTAATTAAAGCATAGTGAGATTCCTTCCCTCCTTCCTTTCCTTCCTCCCTCCCTCCCTCCCCCCCCTTCTCCTTCCTTCCTTCCTTCCTTCCTTCCTTCCTTCCTTCCTTCCTCCTTCCTTCCTTCCTTCCTTCCTTCCTTCCTTCCTTCCTTCCCCTCCCCCACTCCAAAAAAAAGGATGGTCTTGGTGAATTTGTGTGTGACATCTCTGAATAAAAAGTCGGTGGAAAATGTTCAATATATATTAAGGTTTTATTAATTTTCAGTGCACATATGCCTTTGGTTATTAAGGTTTATTACACATTGCTGTGTCACTCACAGTGAAGTCCCTGGGCCCCCATGGAGGCTGATGTGAGGAGAGGGGGAGAAAGACAGTCACTTTCTCCTGATCCGCCACTGCCATTCCAAGGACATCTGGGAAGCCTAGGACTGACAAAGTCTGCCATGAGTCCCTGCACTGCCTGACATCCATCTGCTTGGTCTTCTCTGCATGGGAGTTGATCCCAAAGCCTGATTTCCTGGGGAGACACTGACTCAGGTTGAAGTGAGGATTTGCTCTTTGCAGGAAAGGAAAGTCAGTCCTAGGCCTTGCCGAGGCTTTCAGGGTTCTTGACTCGCCTAATAGAAAAGAATTTCAGGAATAAAGTAAAAACAGAATTTATTAGGAGGTTTTTAAAAAAGGGAAGGAGGGAAAAAAAGTGAGAGAGAGCAAGTCTCTCAAGAGAGAATGGAAGCTTCTCCAAAGGCGGACAAATCCCTACACACATCCCAGCATTAAATAGAAAAGTATGAAAGTACACCTCGAAAGGGGAGGTGCAGGTGACACATGGGCTTGGGTGACACATGCTCTCGGCCACGTTGGCACCAGCAGCACATGGTATCAGGCAGCACATCCACGGTCTTTTCTTGTTCACGGTGGCTTTTATAGGGTTTTGCCAGCCTGCACCCGCATGGGCTCCTAGCTAGGGAAGAGTCCGTTGCTAGGGAGGTTGCCAGGGGGTAGAGTTGGGAGTGGCGGATGGCCTTCTTTGACATTCCTTTCCTGGCCTTTTGTTTCTGCTGGAGCTACTCATGGAGGAGGGTCTGGAGGGTCCAGCCTTCTCTGGGACTGTTGCTGGCCAGGTGAGGGTCCTATGCTTTTAGCCTTGGCCCTATTGGCTTTATTCCTTCCTAGGAATTCCACTGCCACAGAGCCCCTTCCCTGTCTACTTGCCCACATCAGCATCTCGCTCTTGTATATTCCTGCACTTACAAAAACATTCCCTTCTGGAACAACTACTGCATATAAGCAAGGCAGGAAAGAAGAAACTGGAAAGGGACCAAGTAGTATCAAGAAATTTATTGTATCTACCATACAGACCAACTAAATGAATCATCATATTCTAGCTGAAATGGCTGCATTTGATCACATGGACAATTGTGGATCTATCCAGAGGAATGAGAACTTGTCAGGAGAGAACAGTTCTCCCAGCATTCTTTCTCCCATAAATAAGAGGTCTTAGCTAAAGATTCACCCCAATACCCAAGAAAACAGTCTAAAGGGTGGGATATTGTATTTCAAAAGTTAATCTTTTATCTCCCCTTAATTTTCTACGTCTTCATTCTGAATTGTTTTCAGATTTGGATAAAACTAAGAAACCAGCTAAGGTTTACTCCCAAAGAGAAATGCCTCCAGAGAATAAAAGGGATGTTATTTATGTTCTTAGTTATTTTCTGTAGCTGTAATCACAGATATTTTGTTGTTTTATCTAAATGATGTTTACTATGAAAATTAATCCTAAAATTTGGCAAGTGACTTTTTTTTGCAGTCAGAGAAAGAATTTTTCCACAATATGTGTTAGGTGTATCTCATCAAATTATAAATGTCTGGCATGGAGCTGGATATGTAAATAATCTAGACACATTAATTAGAAAATTTTTTGAGAACATTTTGTTCCATGAGTGAGAACTGTTCTAAAATTTTAAGTTTGTTTCTAATGTATTTACATACTGATGGACTTGCCTTATATTTCAATTTCTTTATTACTAAATGGAATCAGTTTTGTAGTCTGGGATTCTTACTAACATGCAAAGGTTTTTACATAACTCATGTCTTTGCCAAAGACTACTCATCATTATTCATGAGAGCCAAGGTAAAACTATTGAAATGTTCTCATCTTTATTTTTGTTCTCAAGCTACTTGTGGGATTTTACATAACACAGAAAGATTGATGTTGCTCATATGTTTAAACCATTGCTAAGACAACTTGGGATCACATATGCAGATTTTAGACAGCATTTCAAAACGATGACCTATCAGAGAATAAGCTTAAAAATGTATCCTTGTGTTAAAATTAGGATTGCAGCAAAATAATAAAATTTGCTGTTTTTAACAATTTCTCCATTTGGGGCGATCTTCCCAGTAGCACAGAGTCTGATGGACTCCCTCAGAAATTATTTAGGTGAAATGATTCCAAAAATCATTTGGACTGGCAAACCATTTTAAAACCAGATGATGTATGATTTCTGTGACTCCCGGCTCATTTCATTCTTTATCAAGATAAGAAGATGGGTCTTCTGAAATTGCAAAAATGGGAGACTAAACTCGGGGTACAGTATTCCTGGCAAACATGCCTGCTGCAGTTAAACCATCCTGTGGCAGAGAACATTGCTGGACATCTGAGACAAGACTGAAACAACAGTGCTTTGAGGGAGTAGATGAGTTTGCTGCCAGTGGGGGGACTAGGAAAAGGATGAAAATGTTGGATGTTCTAGGAAAAAAAAAACTTACTCCTTACCACTCTGTTTAACTGACACACATCTCCACTCATTTTCTTGATATTTCTGTGTTCCACACTATTGACTTCTTTCTCTTGGAAAGTAACTTTATCTTCATCCCTTTACTTTCCACCTTATTCTTTATTGCCCTTTGACCTATTGGCCATGCATATCTGCATTTCCTATATTTCAGTGTCCCTGCCAAGTTCTGTTCCAACTCCCCTTCTCCCCGCTTCCTGACACTACACGGGTTTTGCTTACTTCAATCTCAATGACTTCAGCCATTGACATCACTGTACTTACTGACCCCCAAGACTTTATTTTCAGCTAATGTTATTCTTGGGAGTTGTCAACAGCTGGTCCATAGCAGTCTGCAGAGGGAAAAGGTTGAAAGCCATTGCTTTAGATTGCTACTGTATTCCACCATATGTATATCCCACGGATTATATAATCTCTAAATAAGTACCCATTTGTATTGATTGCTCCACTACCTGAGTTCTAAATAGCTCTACCAATGTCTATCAGTTAATCTGTATCTCTATTTATCATCTATATTTAGATCTATGTCAATATTTCTATTTATATCTGCATTTATGTCTATCTCTCAGCATCTTTAAATGTATATATACATATAACCCCAACTATATCTAGGTCTATACATATGCCTATGTTTGTGTCTATATATATACACATATCTCTGCCTGTATCAACACATATATATGTCTGTACCAAATTATATATATCTGTACTCTGTTTATGACCATATCAATATATCTATGTCTATATGTGTGCTATGTTGTATCAATACCTACATATATCTATGCCTGTATCAATACTTAGATATATGTCTATAATCTAATGTATAACTATATATCTGTGTCTATATCTGATCTTATCTGTATGTATACTATGTTTGTGCCTATATCTACATATACCTATGCCTATATCAATACTTAGATATACGTCCATACCTAATTCTATATCTAAATGGACATGACTTCTATATTGTTTCTAAACCCATTTTCCTTTCACAAACTCAATCACCAGACCTTACCTATAGAAGTTCTTTAACATTCTACATTCTTGGTATCTCTACAAACATTACCTGAGACCAGAACTTCATTTCTCTTAACAACATTGTGACCAGTTTTATTCCTTTACAGTTTATATCCCACATATCTAAGGAGACATCTTAATAATACATGAGTATGTCACCCAATTTTCTTCCATAAAACCCCCATGTCCATTTTCAAATTGTCCTGAGGATAAAGTCTTAACCTCCCGGCATTGCTTCAAACTGACTCTGCCTGTGAGTTGGCTACATCGCTTGTCTTTCAATACCTGTCCCCTCCCCTTTATGAGTCTGAATTCTATCACTTCCTAAAAGGACCCACACTTGAGTGTACTACCTTTGCCCGGGTAGTATCTACACTTAGGAAACTAAATTAAAGCATTGGCATTAACCACTCTTACTTTCTTGGGGAACCTATCTTGGCCAGTCTTCCCTAATTTGGAGTTAACTATCCTCATACACTCCTTACCTTCCCTTTCATAGAATCATTGGTGAATTGGGATTGTTAGTTCAACCTAACTACGAGGATGGGGATCATGTCAATATTATCCATTGCTATCATACCACACAATGTTTGGCTTACAGTTGGTACTCAAGAAACATTTACCCTTTTTGTATGGATAACATTTTCATAGTTCCAGATATTATTATCCAAATTTAAAGCATTCGACAAATAACAGGTATTGTTTTCCTTCAACAGACTCTAGCTTCAGTTTTTTTTTAAATTTCATTCCAAACAATGTTTTCTTGGGTCACCAAAAAGAGGAGCAATTTATCTGATTCAGTTCTCAATAAGCACTGACATAGAGTCAGATAAAACACCTGATTAAGAGGGGAGCACAGACTGAACAAGAGATTTGCCTCTGCAATGAACTCATCTGAAGCCAGAAGAAGCATGATGACTTCATCAAATCTTTTCATGATTCCCTGATGTCTACTGTGCTGGTAGAGTTACTCTTTAAGACCAGTTGTAAGGAAGAAAAGTGCCATTTATTTTTATATTAACATATACTAACATATGTCAATCTATAGTCTCACAAAACTATTCTTCATGATCTGTCAAGTTAATTGCAGTTCCTGATCAGAGTTGGTATTTATTTAATGCTTATTTATTTCTTCTAAGTTACTATGATAGCACTGATTGAAGAGTTATTAGGTGGTAAACACAGGCAAAATTCAACTAGCACAGAATAAAGATTAGGGAAGGCGAACACCATCAGTTATATTTACCAAGTTAAAAATGGCCATTGGGCCACTGCTGAAGCAGGGATCAGTTATTCATGGAACATGACTGGCACCTTTTCAGCACAAAATGTTCAGACTATTTGAAGATGTCACTGATTATCTTTAAAAGATGGCAAAGTTGAGTTTTGTTCTGCACAGTTTGGCAGCTGAAATAATGGCACATTGAAAATTTCCCTTACTAGTACTTCATTTTATTGCACTATAAATTGTTTTTCCTATAGGAATCACTGGGGAAAGAGTCAGAGCCATGCCAGAAATGTTAGACAAAAATAATTAAAAACAACTATAGTTTTAGTATGCTTTGCTCTGTGTATTGGTTCATACCAACTTGCCCATGAAACTGCTGAGGAAGTGTTGAATTTGTTTACCTGGCAAACCTGAGAATTCCCTTTGATAATGGAAAGACAATGAAAATAAAATCAGAGGTTGCACTGAGCATTTAAGATGTTCTATCTATTAGCCCTGTTTAAGTACACATTATTTTATTAATTCTATAATCTCTCAGGACTTACAGATACCATCACCAAGTGTACCTTCCAAATCAAATTAGTTTTAGAATTATGCAATGTCAAATGTTCTGGTTCCCTAAAAGACTTTATTAAAGATATAACTCTGGATTTCTAAAACCTCAGACTTTTCACAAGTTTTGTTTTTTTATTTTATTATAGTCTAGGTCATATGTTCACAATAGCTTTAATATTTGGTTTTGATGTACACAGTCACCACTCCTTACTACCACCCAAATGCCTGAGACCCTCTGCCAATGCCCTTCTGTTCCTCTAGTATTCCTCTTCATTTTCTCTCATCCCCACATCCTCAACTATGCCCCTTGCTTGGTATTGTGATATAGGCAATATCCAATGATAATTTTGTTATCATTTGCTACTGCCTAGTCCCCTGTTTTGTTTCTCTGTATGTCATGGGTCAGTGAGATTATTCTGCATTTGCCTACTTCCCTCTCACTAACTTCACTTAACATGATACCCTCCAGTTCCACCCAAGTTACAGCAAACAATATTATTCATCTTTCCCCACAGTTGCTTAGTATTCTATGTGTCCATAGAGAAGGGCACTTTATCCATTCACCCTTTGTTGGATATTTGGGTTGTTCCCATATCCTGATGATGGAACTAAGTGCTGCAGTAAGCAGCAGTCTTCAGTTAGGTCATAAAGGTGCCTAGATGGTGCGAATTTGTTGTATCCATATCTTGTTATTTGGTCTCCCTCCCACATGGGGCCCACCCAGAGTAAATGGGTTAGTATCCCAGGAACCCTTTGTGCTGAACTTTTAGCTTCCTGCAATTGCCCTTCAGTCCTTCATTTGGCCCAGACTATGCTTTAACTACAATCTCTAATAATTCACGGCTTCTGAAGCATATGTGCAACTGTACAAAACATATTGAGTCTGTGGAGATGCCAAATGCACAGTTGATCCCTGCCTTTGAAGAGCTCTCAGTCTGATGTACATGGGAAGTGAAACGCAGAGGCAGTGGAAGAAAGTCAGTATAGGAACTTTGACCAACCAGGAAGTGGTTTTCACGGTGGTATTGGGAAGGAGGGGGAGTCAAGGGACCCTCTCAGAAGGTCCTGTTTCGGACTTTATTTTAACAGAGAGCCACCGAGGCATGCCAGCATGACAAGGAGCAGAAGAAAGCAAGAACAAGGAAGGTTCTTCTAATTCTCTCTCCTTTATTTTTCCATTATTCCCCTTTCCCCCATAAATCTCAATGGAGACTATGTCAGAAATAAACTGAATGAAATAAAGTTCATCTTTTTGTTTATTTGTTTTGCTTTGGGTCACATCTGGTAGGTTTTCTGACTGTACTCCTGTATCTTGCTTAGGAATCACTTCTGGTGGGCTCAGGGACCATATGGGATGCCAGGGATAGAACTCCATGCTAGCTGTGTATAAGACAATCACCCTATCTGCTGTACTACTGCTCCAGTACATATATAACAAAGCCTGGGGTTACAGGTGCGAAGATAGCCAGGATTCAGAAAAGTAATGTTTGATACCTAGAGATGGAGTTTGGCTTTTTTTCCTAGAAGCCACTGTATCACTGAATCACTGTCATCCCGTTGTTATTCGATTTACTCAAGCGGGCACCAGTAACGTCTCTATTACACTCAGCCATGAAATTTTATTTTATTTGTTTATTTTTTTTTTTGCTATTTGGGTCACACCTGGCGATGCACAGGGGTTACTCCTGGCTCTGCACTCAGGAGTTACTCCTGGTGGTGCTCAGAGGACAATATGGGATGCTGGGAATCAAACCCGGGTCGACCGTGTGCAAGGCAAACGCCCTACCCGTTGTACTATCGCTCCAGCCCCACAGCCCTGAGATTTTAGCAGCCTCTCCTTACTTGTCTTTCCCAATGATTGGAGGCTCTTTCAGGGTCAGAGAAATGAGACCTATTGTTACTGTTTGGGGCATATCAAATACGCCATGGGTAGCTTACCAGGCTCTGCCGTGTGGGCAGGATACTCTCAGTAGCTTGCTGGGCTCTCCAAGAAGCATGTCACATCTGTTACTGTATTTTGGGTATGAATATGCCACGGGGAGCTTGCCAGGCTCTCCCAAGTGGGCAATAGATTCTTGGTAGCTTGTCGGGTTCTCCAAGAGGGAGAACTAGGCTATTAGATGTCACACGGGTGCATTTCGGCCGCGTGCTTCCGGGAGCTTGGTTTTATAGTCTCTAGATGTTGGCAGTTGATGGGATTACACGGGCGCTGGGGGCAGTCTCTGGGTGTGACTGCCTAGCTACTGGAAAAAGAGGGATCTGGGTGAAAGAGGCCCAGTCCCGATCCGAGAAGCCTTGGAGATCTCGGCCCCGGGTCCTGCACACCTGGGTTCCTCCACCAGCTCCCCCATGCGTGAGGCTCGTCCGAACGTGTGGAGAGTGGCCCTGAAGTAAAAGTTAATATTTAGAAATCAATATTAACTTAACAAATTAATATTAATTGCCTTTTAAAAGTAATGAGTGGAGCTGGAGGGGATTATGCTAAGTCAAACATAGTGATAACAAATATCATATGATTATACTTAAATGTGGAGTCTCAAAAAGAACTCTTAAAAATAAGAACAAGCTGATGATTTCCAAGATCAGGGCTTGGGAGTGAGTAGAATGGTGTAAAATGGTATACACGCTTGCCCTTATAAAATACTTAAATTCTGGAGATATAATGTACTCATATGACTGTTGATTGCGTATTAATTAAAACTTAGCTTAGGGTAGATCTTCAAATTTCTCATTACAAGAAAAAATTGTGGAGCGGTGAAGTGATGAGTATTAACTAAATTTATTGTGATGATCTCATTGCAATGTAACCTCTGATTTTTAAAATAAAAACCTATTCTGCCAGTTTGGTTCATATCTTACATTTCTTTCTAGTTATGTATAGGCACATGCATAGTTACAGTTTTACTTAATTTACTACTATAATTTTACTTGTCATTGTACTCATTACACTGCTGCATCCCTCACAATCTTCACCTTTTCCTATAATTTGGGCTAATATTTAAAATATAAATTTAGTTTTAATTTTCATTCCAGAAAGAGCAAGACAACTTAATACCATGACTTTAAAAAAAGAAAAGTACCCAATATGTTCAGCTTATAGAGAGTAATTTTGAGCTCATTGCAAAAGTTTAGAAAAGCTTCACGTTTTTCCTTAGTCTTTGTCGATTGGTGCTGGGCATCAAATGCAGCACCTCATCGAAGCAAGGAGACTTAGGTTCCCTTATTGTTTTGTGCTCAGTGCTCACTCTACCTCTCATTATACTCATTGTACCCCGATTATACCTTTCACTGCATCGCTGGTTGTATTCGTTGTCCCCCTCATTGTATGCCTTCTTGTACATTCATTGTACACTCATTGTACCCTTTAGTGTACTCATTGTACTCTTCACTGCCTCACTGATTATACTCATTGTACCACTTATTATGCCATTCATTGTACTCACTATACTCATTGTACTACTCATTGTACTCACTGTACTTATTATATTCACTATACTCATTGCACCATTCATAGTAATCACTATACTCATTGTACTACTATTGTACTCACTCTACTCATTGTACCACTTTACTCATTGTACTCACTAGGCTCATTGTACCACTCAATGTACTCATTATACTCATTGTACTCATTATACTCTCATTTCATCATTCATTGTATTCACTATATTCATCGTACTCACTTCACTTATTGCACCATTCATCTTACTCACTATATTCATTGTACTCACTATACTCATCGTACTCACTATACTCATTGTACTCACTACACTCATCTTACTCTTCATTGAACTCATCGTAACACATATTGTGCCACCCTTTATACTCACTACACTATTGTATTCCTGGCTCTTTATCACTTTATAATTTTGGATAATACTTAAAATATAATCTAGTTTTCATTTTTATTCTAGAAAAGCCTGGTGTATTTCTGAGTTCTTCTGTTTATCCTCAAAACAATTCTCTTGATTGTGGTAAATAGCTTTTATTATAGTTTGTTTTGTTAAGTGAGGACCAGAGAGATTTATTTTTAAAAGACTAAAGTAATCTTGCAAGAAATAATAGAGCTTGAATTGAAATATAAATATTCCTGTTTCTCCAAAGTCTCGCCTCAGGTGTAGAAATGTAGAAAGCGGATTAAAGACCTTTATCTGCAGGAAAAAAATAAAGGCATCATTCCTATTTACTATCAAATTATCTCTTTGCAGAGTCTTTAGGGGTACTTATCCAATTTAAGTAATACCTCAGCCATCTTCTCCCCTCTTCTCACTGGTAAAGACCCCGTTTTTCATTTTATTTAACTCTTTTTCTACTCTTATTATTTGTACTAAGTAGAAAGGGGAAAATCATGTTTTTCAAAGGCGTGGAAAGAAGATGACTCAGATGCTAGTACTTGGAGACTCGCAGTTGTGTTTTCAGCACCATTTCTGTACTGTGTGTCCCCTGACCTCACAGTCTCTCTCTCACACATATTTGCAGGAGTGAACTGCTAAACAGGTGAGGTGTTCACACTTGCTGATGCCCTGACGTCATGCCCACATCCCCCACCACCCACCTGCCCTTACCCTGGGGCACTTGTCTTTATTGCTTCATGATTGAGCCATGCTAAGTTCTTCATTGGGTGAACTTCATTTCCTTGGGTTATCAGATGACATGAAACATATGCCTTAAATTTCTGTTGGGGATGGGAGTTCCTAAACAGTGATCTGGAGCCACGTATGGTAGAACTTAACTAGGCAGTTCAGAGCTCAGTCTGGCAATGAAGCCTGCTAAGAGTTCTCCTGGACTACTGTAGGGTAAGTTTAAGGGGCATTTAGTGCTGGGGGTCAAACTCATATCCCTGTGCAAACAAGGCATGTGCTCTTGACTACTGAACTATCTCTCCAGTCCCTGAATTTTCTTTAAATTAAGGTATTATTACCATTTTATCTGTGCATTGATCATTTATTCTCTTAGGAGACTTTGATAAAATACCTCTTTTGTGTAGAAAAGGATGACAAATGTTAATCAAGTAGAAATAATAAGACACAAATATATATATAAACTACATCATCTCAATTCCAATGTATTAAATCTCTATGAACTTTCACTTATAATTGGCATTAGCCCATTTTCAGCAGAGAAACTTTTTTACTACAGAGAGATTTAAGCAATGATAAAGTAATAATAAATACAGGCTACCTGGTACCTGGTGAAATTTGGCAGACCAAATTCTTGGTTCAGAGTATAAGTAATCTGAACCAAGAGCTTTCACTTAGCCCATGTAATAATCTGTTGGGCCAAAACCTGACATGTCTGAAGCGACTTATAAGACCTGGAAATTTTATTTATTTTCTAAACAAATGCCCAGAGACATTTCATAAACAACTCAGAGAGATTAGATATTATTTAGGGCAGAAGAGCAAAGTGTTTCTAGATGTGTGGATTACATTTGGTCCCCAGAGCTTTTAGAGTCAAAATGCTTTACGCCCCTCAATCCACTAACCAGAGGCCAACCCTAAATGAGTTGACAAGCAATAAGAGTCTAACGTGTTCACACCCTGTGATAAAAGAAATACCACTGGACTAAAAATGGAAGACTGTATGCTGACAACAGCTCTTTTTCTCATGCCTTTCCCCATTTGCAGAATCAAAAGCCAATCTCTGAGTCTTTGAATCCTGATTTTACATCAATGCACGGGGACCCTAGCATATGACTATGGACCTCGAATGGCTGGAGCCTAACATTCAATGGCCAGGGAAGAACTCTGAAAGCATCCAACACTAGGAAAATAGTCTCATTCATGGCTGCAATTGGATTTGGAGGCCAAAGTTGGAGATGCTATCCTCACCTTTGAGTCTTACTATCTCTCTGCCTTGTAATCTCTACCTGGCTCTCATCTGTCTGCTTCCTCCCTGCAGTGGGGCACTTTCTGGGGCTTCCCAGTTGATTCTTCTTTGAAAACTTTACCTTTCACAAATCTATCAAGCTCCTTGGGAGGAGGCCCTGGTCCCAGGCAATAGCATGACTTAGGGAGGACTCAGCTCTGATCCATCATTCCCCCTCCCCACATATTTGCTAAACTCTCATTCTCATCATGGCTGCTCTGGGAAGAAAGTTCTTGGGAGGTGCTGAGACCTTGAAGTCAGTCTTCATTCATCTGGATGAGTGTCTTTATCAAGGATATCCAGAGAGCTTCCTGGCTCCACTGCCTTGGGGGAACCAGCTGGGTATGAGCTGGGAAGTAGGAACTCTTTAGCTGTCATGTCTTTAGGGTCCCTTTGATCTTTGATTTCCCATGGAGAGCCTAAGATCCAAGGTTCTCCTGGGATTCCTCCAGACTGAGGCATTGATTTCTGTGGCTTTTCAGCTACATCCTGGATGTTCTGTTATCACAGCCCGAATAGGTTGAAATAGACCCCTGGTCTCACTGCCAGGATCTTGGCTTTTGTGACATGCTGTTTCCCATCATTGTCTTTTTCTGGTAACCACAGTCAATTTGTTTTTAGTTTTGGGGCTATACTTTGAGGTACTCAGGACTTACTCCTGTATCTCTGCTCAGGGATCACTCCTGGCAGGGTTCCATGGACCAAATAGGGTGCTAGAGAATCAAACCCGATGACTAACTAGGTGGCTTACCTGCTGTACTATCTCTCGCACCCCCACAAAGCCAGTTTCTAGTGAGATAAATTTTACTCTTCTTCTTTTTCTTCTTCTTCTTCTTCTTCTTCTTCTTCTTCTTCTTCTTCTTCTTCTAATAATAATAATAATAATAATAATAATAATAATAATAATAATATAGGAGTACTGCTCTTTATTCAGTCATTGATTAAGCTGATTGAATTAGGCATGAACTCCATATTACTTTTTTTAAATTCTATTCTGAATGTTAACTTTATTTTATTATTTTATTATTATTCCCCCCCCCTTTTGATTCACCATGAGATACAGCTACAAAGCTTTCATGTTTGAGCTTTGGTCACATAATCATCAAACACCCATCCCTTCACCAATGCACACTTTCCACCACCAAAATCCCCAGTATTATTCATCCACCCCAACTCCATTCCAACCCTTCCCCTGCTTATGTGGCAGACAATTTCCCCCATACTCTCTCTCTACTTTGGTTACATTCGATATTTCGACACCAGATTTACACTACTCAAATCTGCTGAAAAGGCAATGCAAGATGATTTGTTTTGTATTGCTTGTTATGGATAGAATGTAATGTCCAAGAAATCCTGTGGCACTCTCTTCTGGGAGCTTTAGTTTATAGTCTCTGGGCCTTGGCCATTGATGAGATTACATGGCGCCAGAGGCAGTTTGTGGGTGTGACTGACAAGCTACTGGAAAACTGGGGATTTAAGGGGAGGAGGTCCAGTCCTGATCCAAGCAGGCTTAGAGATCTCAGTCACGGGTTCCCACATATCAGGGTTTCCCTGCTGGTCCACTCTGGTGAGGTTCATCCCTTTTTGGGTGAGGCTCATAGCCTTTTGGGTGAGGCTTGTCTGAACATGAGGAGAGTGGCCTTGGACATGGCAGTAGTTGGGTTCTGGAGGTTTCCGGCTGCTAGGGCAGGGAGGGAAAAAACCCGCCCCCCATCTGAGGTGCCCCAGAGAAGACAGCCTGGCATGGGGTCAAGGTATTCTGTGGCACTCTCTTCTGGGAGCTTTAGTTTATAGTCTCTGGGCCTTGGCCATTGATGAGATTACATGGTGCCAAGGGCAGTTTGTGGGTGTGACTGACAAGCTACTGGAAAACTGGGGACTTGTGGGGAGGAGGCCCAGTCCTGATCCAAGCGAGACTGGGGCTCTCACGGGTTCCCACCTACCTCTGCGCTATAGGCCCTAACTGTATCTTTTGATCTCTTTTGAGATTTTTGGGTCTCTGAAATAAGGCTAATAAATGAGCTTATATAGCTGAGCCAGAGGTGGTTTGTGGGTGTGTCTCTCACATACCTAATTTTTGGCTGTTTAATTCTGGTAAACTTGACCCCAAGTTGTTGGGGTCTGGCCAAAGGCACAGCAGCAATTTTGAGGTACCTGGAAGTCTGAAGGCATCATCAAGCTGCTGATACACTCGCCCCACAGGTACAGGTTTACCTTCTGGCGGCACCATACCCCCAAATGTTACTGTTCTTAGAAAAAAAATTAACCAAGACTTTGATCAAATGATTTTTGTAAAATGCCATTGACTTAAGCAGATGAGAGGACAAGAAAGAACACCTTATATACATTGAATTTCAGCTGAGTGGAATGAATTTCTTAATTTTCAACTCTTTCAATTGGATATTTTCCCAGAAATATCTTCATTGTATGCCTATTTTCTGTGTTTATGATGCCATAATCCACTTGTAAAAATGTTCATGACAGTCTTCATTAAGTGTGGCCAGTTATATGTATGGGCACATGAAGCAGAGTGAGCTATGGGTTTGAGAAAAAAGTGTGCTCATAGAAAACAACAATCTATTCATTGGTTCAATAATGCACCTGTTCTGGTGTCAGCAAAAATAATAGAGAATATCTTGGTATCTTCTCCAATTATAATTTGGTGGATAAATATATACATTAGCTATGTATTTTAGTAATATACCACAGGTTTAGTCTCTCCTGTGTTCAGAGATGAAATTAGACACCAACATGAATGAAAAACAGAGATAATGGATATCAAGAAATAAGGCTTCCCCCTTCTTCCTACCATGGACTTGTATATAAGCATCTTTCTTCTTTATACTACCAGGATTCATATTGTTTTCTCCTGTAATTTAAAGTCCATAAATAACTTTGCCTATTAAACTTCCATGTTAAAGAATCATGTGCTTTGTTTTGCAGTAGTTTTCTGGACTATTAAATCTACTTTTTCTACAGTTGTGGAGCAATCCAAGAAAATGCTAAAATCATCCCTGTGTTTTAACAGAAAGGGACATTGCAACCCATAACCAACTGTTTTGCACTGGATTTAAGTCAGTAAATATTCGTTTGGGATGAATCATGTTTCAAGGACACTTTTCCATGTTATTTCAAAATGTACTAAAGCAACATCAACAGGTCCTAGAAACCAATGTGGTAAGCTCAGCAGCCCCCCTACCCCCCATGTTTTCCTCACTCCTTTTATATTTCTCCAGAGTGGGAACAAAAACATTCCCATCCCCGTTCTTGTACCAAAGCAAGTGGATTGTGGATGGCTTCCAAGGTGTTTGGAAGCCTCCATCCAACATAAGGACTGTTTCTTCTCCTGGAGAGAACTCAGGGGCCACAGATGGCTCAGAAGAAGACCACTGGGCCAACTTGTAGTATTCTCAAGTTACAAGCTGGTTCTCCAGGAAGAATTCTGTCAAATGTTTTGAAATGCTTGCCCATGACAGAGACCATTTCTCCATGATTCTTACTCGGGAGAGCAAAATATTCTGAGATTTATGGTTTTGCTTCCTTGGAAGCAAATAGAAGCTTCAGTAGTGCCACTATCTTGTAACATTGGGCTCTCATGTGTCAGACCTAGAAAATATAGTCACTAAGACCGCTTTATGTCTTCTCAGCTTCTGAAGACAACTTTAATTAATTAACTTATCCATTAAATCATGGTGACTTACACAGTTACAAAGTTGTTCATGATTGGATTTCAGTCATACAATGTTCTAACTGACCCTTCACCAGTGCACATTCCCCCCACCAATATCCCCAGTTTCCCTCACCAGTGACCCCCCACCCCTTGCTCTATGCTGGGTACTTTTCTTCTCTCTCTCTCTCTCTCTCTCTCTCTCTCTCTCTCTCTCACACACACACACACACACACACACACATACAGACTTTGGGAGCCTTATATCAAAAGGTTGTCATGTATATCCTGAAAGGTTATTGTGTATATCCCTTTACCTACTTTCAACTCTAAGGTCCGTCAGGACAACTTTAGGAGATGGGACAATGGTCCTGAGATATCTTGGGAAACACAACAATGGGACATATAAATTTGTTAAATTCAACATGTGGTTCCTACATTTTTTTCTCTTAAAATGCATCATTATCAGACAGGAGAGACAATAGAGCAAGCAAGGCACTAACCCAGGTTCAATCCCCAGCACCCCATATGGTCCCCAGAGCCTCACCAGAAGTCATCCCTGAGAACCACAACCACCAACAAAACAAAACAGCAAAATAAAACAAAAGAAAGGAAAGAACATATCATTGTCGTGCCACGGAGCCATCTCTACCTGTGTGTGTTGAAGATGAGCTAGTGAAAAGGTAAGGGATGTCTCTGAGTCTTTGGGGGCAGACTGGGGTCTTGGGCAAGATTAGAATGAGAGCTGGAGAAGTGTCTGGGGCTGATGGCACTCAAACTCTGCTTTCCCAGATGTGCATTCTTATTTCACATTTTCTATTCTGAACAGATTTTATTTACTTTGTCTGATTTGGGGGCCTCCCAAGGGTTGCTCAGGAGAGCTTAGAGACCCACCCCTGTAGCCAACGGGGCTTTCGGTTCAATGTGAGAACCTGCAAGCTGCCCATAGTCCCTCAGAAAATCCTGCTACTCTACAACTCACCCTGATGGTTTTTGTAGATGCCTAGGGCCACAGCTGGTGGTGCCAGGAGTCCACAGGGCTGCATCTGCTGATGTTTGGGGTTCACATGGCACCAGAAGCTACAACTTGGGAGGAGACAGGGCTTGTATGCATCCTAACACTTTCTCCCAGCCCCTCTGGAAAAATATATTTAATTGAATCACTGTGAGACACAGTTACAAAGCTTTCATAATTGAGTTTTAAGTCATACAATGTTCTAACACTCATCCCTCCACCAGTGTACATTTTTTACCACCAATATTCCCAGTTTCTCTTCTTCCACCCCCACCCCCACCCCAGCCTACCTACCTCTATGGCAGGCACTTTTCTTCTCTCTCTCTCTCTCTGTCTCTCTCTCTCTCTGTCGCTCCCTCTTCCTCTCCCTATCCTTTTGGGCATCAACCATCATTGTCATAATGTCCCTTCTCTATCCCAACTGCCCTCTTCCCTAGCCCTTGAGGCAGGCTTGGAAAGATGTTACTCTAACTGACACATTTGAAAAGAAATCATGCACTGGGAGAATGATCAAACAGGGTATGTACATCTAGGAAAGTTCTACAATATTTTTACTAAGAAGTAAAATAGCGAAACAATTTTCCAGGAAGAGTCCCTATTCCAAAAGGAAGAAAAAAACACTCATTTGGGCTTACCCACCCTTCATCACTAGGTTCATGGGAGCTTTCAGAACTGGTTCTGAGAAACAAGGAGGGACTTTCAGAGATGATGATGAGGGTGGCGATGTGATTAGGAGATTCTCAAGGGATCCCAGGTCACTAAATAAATGGGACCCTGGTCCAAGGAAGGGTTGGAAGAGGGAAGCCTTTTGTCCTGCCTAACAAGATAAGCAATCTGAAACAAAACCCACCCAAATCAAGACAGAATATATGATCATTCCACTCTGTGATAAATAAATAAAGAGCAAACACTTGATATAGATTATTTCTATTCATGCTATTGCTAGGTACCAGATAGCTGCAGAAAACATTTCTAATCTCTTACTGTTGCTGCTTGGACAACTTATAAATAAGTAGCATAAACAATGTAAATATATTAGTTTATAGTTTGGGAGGTTCAAATCCCAGAAAAGAAGGTGTGATCAGTGGTCTTCTGGAGATCCTAATGGAGAATCTAGAATTCAGGTTTTTGTTTGTTAATTTGGGCCATACCCAGCAGTGCTCAAAGCTCACTCCTGGCTCTGCTTGCAAGACCAACAGCTGCCGCCCCCGCCCCCCCCCCTCCACCACACACCCTGGGCTATCTCCCCAGCCCCTAGCATCCAGATTTTAAAATTGGATATGTCTCACTCTGAGCTGCCTTTCTCCCTTCATCCCTCCTCTTTAGGACCAGACACTCCCACCTACCTCTCTAATTTATAACGTTTTCCATCACGGGACTGTCCTTTGGCCACACTACCGAGTACAGCCCATGCCTAGATCCAAGGAACACTGCAAAGTCTCTTTTCTGGGTAAGGTGACCTAGTCACAGGTATTAATCTCCCTGTAGGATGGTTATTTGGCCTGTCTGCAGGGACACGGTGAACTTAACATAAAGCCAGTGAAGAGGTTGTCTCAGACACTTCTGCCTCCATGTAAGCTGCGTTCCCCTTAATTGGGTTATCTGGAGGGACTCTGTTGCAGAGCCTGAGCATCCTCACTCCATGTCTCATCCACCCAAGTATTTAGGGGACTTTTGATTAAGGCCTTCAGGGAGATGGTGACGTTTGGAAAGGAGCTCCTTAAATCCATGTATCTCTATGTGCTATAGGGGCAAAGCCAAAGTAAGGGGAGGGTTCTCAGAACAAAGCCAGAGAAACTGAAGGCCTGGTCCCAGGAAACTGGTGGAAAGCAAGAAAAGGAGAAAAAGTCCTCCTGGAGGGAGAGGCCAGGGGCACTGGGTTGGCTGGGAAGTGCTGGTCTTAGCAGGTGAGGGTGGCGATGTGATTAGGAGATTAATTGTTGTCTGTCATTGTTCTTCCTCCCTGGCCACTCTTCCTCTTTGATGATGGCTGGAGAACATTTGCTCCCACATGGGCACAATTCAAATGGATGTTTTGCTCTGCGGAGGGAGCCTGTCAGCCTAAACAGAAGCTCCATTAGCAGACAGAGGAGCCTGGGGAAGTGCTGAGGCTGCCGGAGACTGGGGTCCCAGAGCAGCGAGCTCAGGCTCCTGTACTCTTTCTCTTCCAGGTGGCCAAGTTCCGGGCAGAGCAAAAGCATGGTGAGAAAAATCCCATTCATTTGGGGCAATACATGCCTTCATCAGGATGAAGCAGGCACTTTTCATTTTAGGTAGTGGGTTTTTTCCCCATGAAATACTTTTTTTATCCAAAATATTACTGAGTAGTCAGAGGCGGGCAGAATATTCACCTCAAAGGCCGAGAATCTTGGTGCAAGAGATGCTCTGTCTCCGGGTGGAGAGCAGCTCACTAGCTCCCTAGAGAGGGACTCGAAAGTCTGGTGTGTCCTTCAGGGAACACAGAGGCAGACTCATCATGCTGGAAGCTGGGGAGAAACCCCAATTGCAAGAGTGTCCTCAAAGAAAAAAGCCTGGTGGCCCTTAGCATGAAAGTCCAGGCCACATCTGCAAGCCAGGACCAAGGAACCTGGTTTAGAATCCTCACAAGGCAACATGGGTTGTTCAAATCTCTGTGACTACATGAAACAGTGCTGCCTGTAGGCCAGGGACAATAGGCATTCGTCATGGCTGGTGCCACTGTATGGGCATGTTTTGTAGTTATGCATGTATCATTCCCATATTTACAACAGAGAGAGAGAGAGAGAGGAAGAGAGAGAGAATCAGAGACAAAGAGACAGACAGAAACAGATGGAGGAAAAAGAGAGGAGAGAGACAGAGTGGAGAGAGAGAAGAGGGGCATAGAGAGAAGGAGAAATAGAGAGAGATAGATACAGAGAGAAAGGGGCAGAGAGAGACTTAGAGAAAAAGAGACAGAGGGGAGAGAGAGACAGAGAGAAATGGAGATAGATAGATAGATAGATAGATAGATAGATAGATAGAGAGAGATAGAGAGAGAGAGAGAGAAAGGGGGAGGGAGAGAGAGAAAATCAGAAACAGATACAGAGAGACAGAAACAGAAACAGAGAGAGGAGAGAGGAGAGAAAGAGTAGAGAGAGGAGAGAGACAAAGTGGAGAGACAGGAGAGGGACACAGAGTGAAGGAGAGATGGAGAGATAGAGGTAGATAGATACAGAGAGAAAGGGGCAGAGAGAGAGACTGAAAGAGAGACAGAGGGGAGAGAAAAGAGAGAGGCATAGAGAGACAAGAGAAGGAGAAAGGGAGATAGAGATAGATACAGAGATAAAGGGGAAAAGAGGGAGAGGGAGAGGGAGAGGAGAGAGAGAAAGAACTTTTCCATGGTTGACCAGCACAAAGCATGAACTCCCAAGTTTGGAGTCTGGAGACTTCTCTGCACTGGCCCCATGTCCAGTGTCAGTAGGAATTTTGATCTTGGGGTCTTTCTATGTCTCACCAAGTTCAGAAGAATCCCTGGATAAATCAGAGACCCTTGGAGCACTAGCTCCCCACCTATACTAAGGCACAGTGTTCTTGCCTGGGCAACTGAGAGACCCACACAAAGGGAAGCCAGATGCAGAGACACCATCTTGCTGGGGAAAAGTTTGTCCTGGAGCCCCAGAGGACTCTGATTTATTTTTATTTCATTATTCATGGATGCAGGTGCACATACTCACATGCTTGACACCGGGTGTCAGCTTTTTTTTTTTTTGAGGTTCAGGGAGATATGACAGGGACCAAGGTGGCTGAGTCTGGTGGTTTGATCCCCCAGCACCACATACACAAGTCTTCGTATTTAAACATCCACATGGTTGCGTGCGGTAGTGACCGGTTTTATGTAGATCTGGAGTCAGGCTCAAACCCCACAAGATGCTATCAGTGTTTTCAAAGAAGGGACATGCCACAGAGGAAAGTACTAAGCATTTTAGAATCATTTCCCAAGAAGTACAAAATAAGTTTTAGGTGCCATGATTTGCAATACTATTGACAGGACTTCAAGCACACAATGCTCTAATCCCACCCTTTTCACCAATTTGTCCTCAGCACTCAATCTCTACAGCCTCTCTTGTCCCCCCCTCTCACCACTGCTACCACAATGAGCTGAGTTCTGCAAGTCAATTCTCATGTTCTGTTGCCTTTGACCATGTGTGTTTCTGTGCCTCCTCCTCCTTCTGACTAACTTCACACAGAGCAATACTCCCCAGGTTCAGCCACAGAGCAGAAATTGTGTGATTTCATCTTTGATCTGAGTAACACTACCTTGGAAAGTTCTTTATCTTGTCATCTGTCCCTGGAACACCAGATTGTTTTCATATTTTGGCAGTTGTAAATAGTGCTGCAAGGAACATAGGAACAGAAATGTCTTCATTGAATAGAGTTTTGGAGCCCATAAGGGTAGATGCAAGAAATGAAATTACTGGATCATACAGAAGCTCGAGTATTCATTTATTTTTTGAGAAGTGTTCATACTGCTCTTCAAAACGTTTGAACTGGTGAACACTCCCTCAAACAGGGGGTGAGGGGTTCTTTTTACTCATATCTGGGCCAACACTGGTTCACTTTGTTCTTTTTAATAAGTGCCAGCCTCATGGCATGGGATAATATTTATCACTGTTGTTTTGATTTGTATTTCCCTGATGAAAAGGGAGATAGAGCAAATTTTCCTTATACCCGTCAGTCATCTGTATATCGTTTTCGAAAGCATTTCTGTTCATCTCCTCTCCCCACTTTTGGATGGGGTTGTATTTTTTTTGTTAACTTTGCAAGTGCTCTTTACATCTTGGACATTTGCCCTCTGTCAGATGAGTGGTGAAAAATATTTTGACTAAAGCAATAATTAAATTCCTAGCAAAAAGAATCTTTCACAGTGCTTGGGATGGTCTCTATATGTTCTATTTCCCTGGGCTACTGAGTCCTTCAAATATAGATCACACCTCTGGGGATACGGAATTTTAAATGTTAGTCCATAATAGTTTAAAAATAGCCAGATGTGGTTAGTAAGTCTTGTACTATTGAATACAAGTTTATCATGGATTATGGTATGAATGTCATTACTTAAGAATCATCCTTTTGCAAGTCTTTTATATATAATTGGGTATGTTCTGGTATTTCTAATTAAAAAGGAAGAAAGTTTAGGACCAGATCAATTTTTTTATTTTAATGAAATGTTTCTCACTCTGTGCTTGTATTTGGGAGAGCAGGGAGGATAAGAGCTGTAAGCTATGTTTTCAGCTAGCGCGCCATCCAATGGGGATGCAATGACACTTTCTTTCCCATAGATGAGCTTAATAAAACCCTCTTGTGCCTCTGACATTTCTTTGAGAAGGCTTTGATTATGAACATAAAGAGAAGTAAATGCTCTTGGAGTGTGTTATGCTTCTAGTATTTCAAAATTAGAAGGTGAAAAAAATCATTCAATCACAATTCTCCTCACAGCACATACAGTAAAAAAAATACAAGTTTCAAACCCTCTGAAATGTTTTATTCAATACCTCTTGGGATGGAATTTATATTTCAAGGAGTCCATAGGATCTCCTTCCAAGGCACTTCAGCACACAGGTCTCAAAACCACAATTCTTACTATTTGCAGAATAAAATAACAACAAACATGTATGGACTCTTGCAGTCTTTGTTCTTTGCAACTTGCATGCAAAATTTTTTCTTGTCCATTTAAGAAAACACTAATGCTGACTGCTCTTGGTATTCACATGCTGAAGTTGTAGAATCAGAGGAGTAAGTAAGGTCCTCTTCTCCGACTTATTAAACAAGTGAAGAGATCTCTGGTTCCTACTCCCCTCGCAGATGTTAGTAAACATATATAGTCTCTATAGTCATAACAACAACAAAAAAGGCTCCACCGGCAAACAAACTAATATGGCATCCCTTGTGAGTCCAATCCAGTTTGGATTACCTGAAAAGATTCCTGTCCCATCCATACAGATACTCTATCAATGGTCAGTGGATTCCTGTGCTTTTGAAACCAGGCATAGATGTGACCCAAGAGGCCGACAAGAAAACTTGACCCCACACTCCCTTCAAGAAGCTCAAACCATAAATTTCTCAAAACCAGTTAACCTGTTTTCCTAGCAGATGGTGCTTCAAGATCGAACACCACTTGTCTTGCATGTGATAGACCCTGATTTTCTGCACTACACCATCTCCTGAGCATCCAGTGATCCCCAGTGGCTGAACATCAGTAGCTGTGGCTCAAGTGATCCCTAACATCTAAGGGCCTGAGAAATACCACACCCTCCTTCCCTCACATTCAACCACCGACTCAGTCAGGAAAGGCCTCTGGGACCCCAACCCTCCTAAAATACCACGTGGGAGATGCCCCATCCTCAACAAAATGCAGTTGAAACAGAAACTATAGGGGCTGGAGAGAGAGTGCAGTGACTACAGTGCTTGCCTTGCACATTGCAGACCTGGGTTCAGTCCTGGCACCCCGTATTGCCTCCCTAGCCCACCAGGAGTGATCCCAAAGCACATAGCCAGGAGTCAACTCTGCAGTCAGGTGTGGCACAAAAACAAACAAAACCCAAACGAAAGACATGAGGGAAATTGTGTGCTCAGGAGAGAGTCCATAGGGAATCTGCATTGCAAGTGCTCATTTTTCTGTAAAGGAAAACCGGCCCCAATCCAGTGTAATTTATTGATCTGAAAAATAGCCAACTGTCCCAACAAGATGCTCGTGGGAAGTTAAGGCAGAGGCAGACAGTCAAAAGGCGAGGAAGCAGAGCCTGGATTAGAAGTGGGGCTGTGAGAATCCTCGCCTCCCAGGGACCAGATCCAAACACAGAAGTGATAAGAACGTTCCTTCAGAAGAAGGTGCTTAGGATGAGTGGGAAGCAGATCCATGGATGAACTCTCAAAACATAGAATAAAAATAGAAAATGGAAAGAAACGCTTCTTATAAGCTCCCTTTTCATCTCCCTGGAGAAATTCCTGGTAGAAATAGGGAAAAAGAAGAAAGAGCTTACCTGTTCTTGAGAGAGAGCACTTTCAGCTTTCAGCTCAGAGCTGTCTCACACGAGGAAGGCAGCCTCCATGCGGTCACACAGCTGGAATTCCCCTTGTTCCCTCTGACCTGGACTCCACACGTGACTGTTGTGCTCACCTGGAAAGAATCAGAGACGCAAGCGCTATCAGCTATTGTTCTCAAGGGCAAGCTGGGTGAGTATGAAGTGTCTTCCCGGGAGCAGAGGGCACGTGTGAGCCTGGCATCATCAGAGAAGGCTTTCTGACTCTGTCCCTTCCCGCCCCCCCACTTTGGAGACTGTTAAGGTTTCATTGTAGGGGATCCTGCTGCCTGAACTCTCAGTCCTAATGGAGGAAGCTTGTAACACAGAAGAGCTATCGCTGGGGCCCAGGTACTGTCCCGAGGGCCAGGTGCTGGCCTTGCACATGTCCAATCCTGGTTGAACTCCAGGCACCACATCATAGTCCCCCAACAGTGCCAGGAATCTAGAGCAACCCCTGCACACCAACAAAACAAACCTATTTAAATAGGATTGGAGAGATTGTTCAAGGTTTAAGGCACTTGCTTTGTATGTGGTCTAAACCAGATTTGATTCCTAGCACACATATGGTTCTCTGGGCACCATAAGGGGTGGCCCCTGAGCACTGACAGGTGTGGCCCAAAGGGGTCACTCTCATAGAAGAGCTGTTTACTGAACAAATCTTCCAGACTCTGCCCCAAGCCCTTCACATCAAGTCTGAGAAATATACACTCCTGTTGGTATTTTTTTCTGGGAAAGGAGGGGTTGCATCCCCAGCAGTGTTCAAGTGTCATACCTGGCTCTATGGTCAGAAGTTATGACCTGGCAGTGCTCAGGGCACTTTATACCTTGGGCTGGGATTCAAACTAGGATCACAGCTGCAAATGTACACAACACTGGCAAGCGCCTCAACTTTTGTACTTTCTCTTTAGCCCCTGTGATTTTTTTTGTTGTTGTTAACGCAAATGCTAAGAGATTGGGTCATTTACTAACCATGATGTAAGGAGAACTGAAGGCAGATACTGGACCTGGAGCATCCTGTTTAGGTCAAAGCTCACCCAATGAGGCGTCTGGCCATGAGGATAGAACTTCTGGTATGTGGTCTGGTGCTCTGGGGTGCTGAAATCCCACCCCTAACCTGCACAAACTCCAGCGAGGCCAGCACAAACTCCTCAGCTGAAGGGAAACGTGAGCAGAATCCCATCACTGCCACAGAGAGGGACAGAGCAGAACCAGAGAAGCCGGAACAAGTCAGCTGAGCTCCGGGATGGAATAAGTCGTGAGTTTTTCAGCGTCAGTGCATTTACATCCGTCTGATATAAAGCTTCCAAGGTACTGTGGCAATGGTGATACCCTGCTCACATCTGGCTCAATTTTTCTTTCTGCTCTTTGGAAGGTAGGCCACATGTCAGCCACCTCTGTTCCAGATGCCGTCACTGACATGATGGAGACACTGGAGCTGGGTCCACTAAATCCTCCTTCCTAGGTCTCTTGGTATATCTCTAACATGGTTACTCATGGCATAACTCCCAATATATTTTTGTATGTTGGAGAACTAGTGTCTACAGGAGGGTCCTGGGATCTGGAAAACAATTGTTTCTCCTGAGCAGGAACTTCCAACCAGAGGCCTCAGCAAGCCCGCATACCCTGCCGTCTGTCCGCTCACGAAGACTTGCCTGTAGGTGGCGCTACTGATCCGAATCATTGCCCTGAGTCTAGAGTCAGGCTACAGCCTCACAGGCCCCGGAAGAACTCTCAGTCGGGCTTGGTTTTCAGATGAGACACAGAGGCCTCGCTTTGAATGGGAAATTAGAAATTGATGGCTTCTTACCTCACAACCCAGAGCCTTGAGGCTGAGATCCAGGGGTTGATGAACGCCATGATTGTTTGCCTGGGTTCCACAGAGACTGAAGGTCATGCAGAGGGGTGGGTGAATGTAAGAAAGGACCCTTCCCACCTAGAGCCCCTCTTTCCTGTGCTCCCTTGAGGAGCAAGTCATTATTTGCCATGCCCCCCACCCTACAGAAGGTCAGAAGCTTAGGAACTAACAGTTAGGAATCTAGCTGACATTCGAGACAGAAGTCGAGACCCATCCTGTCCTGAATCCTGATGAGCAGGTATGAGATAATATCGTTCATCTATACTGCGAAGAAACAGATTCACAATGGTCTGTGAATTTTCCTCGATAAGAAGTAGACCAAGGCAGGTCTATATGACTGCAGCCGGGCATCCTGAAGTATTTAGTGAGAGTAATGCCTTCCTGCTGGCGCTGTCCAAAGAATAAGTAGCACTTCTCTTTTTCCCTGGTATGCTATTAACTGCAAGGGCAATTGAAGATTTTTCTTTTTTCTTTTTAATGAGGGGGGTTTGCTATTAAGAAACGGTGGGATGGAAACCCAGGCTGGTAGGTGCGTGGAAAAATGAATACTTAGACCACATTTATGTATCCACAGTCAACATTTAGAGAGCCTAGATTAATAGAGAGTGGATGGGGTGGTGATTACCCTGGTAACAAAATCTCCATTAAGCATTGCTTCAGGAGAAAATAAAAACCTCAAACATCTGTCAGGTTCAACCGGAGTTCATTGAGAATAGAAAGCATCCCATGCTTATTTTTAAAAAATCTTAAAATAGAAGGTGCCAGAATAATGAACACAGATAACCACTCTTCCGGGACCCCAGTGACTGGAATAGCCGGAGCTCCCCACTTCTACGCCCTCCCCCCCACAAACACACACTGAAAAGGCTCAGGGAATAGGATGGAGTGACAGCATCCAGTAGTGTCTGCACAACCTCTGAAGGTGAATCTATATTCTTCCCATGAGTACAAACCCGCACCAGAAATGGCACCGTTTCATCAAGCTGCAGCCCTGCTCTAAGGCTGGTTCCAGCACGGGCTGCTTCCTCCCAACAGAGCAGCTGAGCGTGTGTGTTTGATCTTTCTCAATGAACGGGGGTCTCAGTTCCAGTACGGTTACCTTCTCTCCCTGGCAAAGGAGAAGAACAGACATTTTCTCATTGTGCTTCTTGGAAACGTCCCTGTTTCTATCCACACATTTACTAAAAACTTGCCACCCTGTTTGATGGCATGTAGGACCCTCCCTGTAGCCCACCAAAGGCTGAGCAGCAGCCTATCCTGAACCTTGATTCAGATCCCCAGCACCACAGGTGAGCCCCTGAGCATCCTCGGGAGTCGTCCCTGGGCATAGGAGGGTGTGGTACAAAACTAGAAGGAGAGGGGCAGACACGGAATGCTTCTCTCATGTGTGGGATAGAAAGAAATATTGACCTGGAATGAGAGATGCACAGAGGAAGCAGACACTGGGAACTGGTTTCCAGGGGAGATGTGAGCTGGGACAATGGTAGAGGGAGTAGACTCTCAGGTGGAGGGGGTGGTGCTGCAAGTTTTATGTCTGAAACCACACCAATATCAGTTCTTCAAAACATGGTGTTCAAAATAAATGTAAAGGAGCTGCAGAGATAGTATGGAGGGCAAGAAGCTTGGCTTACACTCAATCCCTCTTTGATCCTCGAAATTTCATGAGGAGTGATCCCTGAGCACAGAGCCAAGAGTAAGCCCTGAGCACCACAGGGTGTGACTCCCATGCCAAAACTAATTAATTAAATTAAAAACACTCCCCGCCCCATATAGGAAGGATCTTAGAGAATGGTCAGAAACGAACACTTAACCAGATAGTCGTATTGCTCAGTAAACATTTTTTTAATTTTGTCCAGTACAATAGGATATCTTTTAATATCTTTCCCCAACTTTATTTTATTTTTATAAAGTAGTTTACAATAATTTATTACATTCAATATTCCAACACTAATTCCATCACCATTACATCTTTTCACTACCATTATTTCAAATTGTCCCACCACCACTCAAGCCTGTCCCCAAAGCAGGTCCTAGATAATTTATTTTGTATTGCTGGTTATGAATAATGCATTAAAAGTGATCCAATGACCAAAAAAAACTTTCCTTAGAGAAAAATGTGTGAAGATTATTGTATCTCACCCTGGAGCCATTAAGTCCTGGTATAAGAGGAGTAGAGTATAAAATCATGAGCTGCTGCAAATGTGGCCACGTGCTCCTGGGATTCTAAAACTGTAAATTGGGTTATAAGACTTGAGATGATCTTGGGATCCAGAAACATCTCCGCAGCTTGTAGCTCTCTTCTGAGATTTATTTGTGAGTCTCTGGATCATGACTGTTAATGAGCCTATATGGCACTGGATGCGTTCCTGGGCATGACTGCCAAGCTCCTAGAAGCACAGGGAAGTAAGGGGAGGTCACTCAACCCCAACTCCATGACACCCTGGAGGTGTTGGTCACAGCAGATTTATTCTCAGGCATGAGGGGCTTGTCTGTAGCCTGGGAATATTGGCTGTAAGCATGGTAGCAACTGAGTTTTGGAGGTTTTCAATTGTCAGGATTCTATTGGGGCTGGTGCTGGCCTCACCCACCCTCCTCTGGGTGCCTTGGAAATGAGTGCTCAGGAAATGTTTTAACCAGAACAAATTAACTTTGTTCTGGCACCTGCTATGTAGCTATTGACCTGATATTTTCTTTCTAAATCTTATCAGCAAAGATAATTGTCTTATTCAGCTTGCTTTGGGGGACAAGGATAGCATTACACTTTTTGGTCTTAACCCTGGGCTTTAGTTGCTCTCTTGTTCTCTTTCAATAGATTATTCTGCAAGACCTTGATTATGTTAATGATCCATAGAACATTGCCCTGGCCTGCTCTAATTATGTCATGGTGCTAACTGGATCTTGAAAATAGAATATAGAACATAGCTTTTGTAAGATCCAGGCAGAGCTGAGGCTGGTGAAGAAGCTCTGCAAAAGTTCAAGGACTAGACACATCACTGAGGTGCCCGGGGGACGGAAAGGAAAGAACAAACTACAAAGCATTTAGAAAAGTAAAATCAAAAGTTTTCTGGGAGAGCCCGAGTCAGACTTCTGGAGACTCAAGAAAACCTTAGTGGGCAATTAAATGGGAAAGACAGCAAGAAAACGCTCAAGGTTGATGAGTTGCTACTTAGTCCATTTGGCTAGAAGAAGGGTCACTTTCTCACATCATTATTATATCCACAAAGGCACGGCTGAATTCAGCAAGTTATTAGACAGTAGACTGGATTTTCGTTCGACAGCCAGTCATCATCATGTCTCTTGCTTTTATTTATTTTAAGGATTAGAAGTAGGCCAGTTATTTTGGATTTCTCTGAGAATACAAAGTGTATTTTTAACTTGTCTGTAAACTACCAGGAAAGGCACCTGTGGTGTCCAGGTAGAACCCAGCAGGCACTGCGGCTCTCATGTATGCTTTCCTGGGCTGGGACATTTTGAAGGTTCCAATGATGGGAATGGGGCAGGGATCCTTACGTTTGGGGACACTAGACTGGCACTGCTCACCAGGGAGTCCCACTTGCCACTGGAACCTAGTGCAGTGCAAGAAGTTCACGTCCCATCCACTGTGTTTCCAGTCCAGGTGAAGGTGTTGGACCCTAAATCTCCATCTCCCTGCACTGACTAGGCCACAGATGGAGCTCAGAGTGCTACTCTGAAAGAACTATTTTATACAGATTCAGAAGAGCTGGGTGCTTGCTGCTCAAGACATTGGTGATAGAAAGCTCCATAATATTTATTGCAACTTACATTTCATTTATCAAAATATCTAAAAATAAGCACGCCCAGTAGCTCCATGAGAAGTATTATTGTACTAAATTTACAGATATATTTGTACTGTGAATGATTTCCCTGGAAATGTCATAAAAACTATGCTTGGCATGAATGAATATTCTTGAATAAATGTATTATAGGGGAATAAAAAATTTTATGTTTAGCTACAGCTACATTAAAATTAGCATCTAATATTAGATCAGTAGCATAGGTTTCAGTAATCACCGTGATATTAGTATCTAATATTCAACCATTGTATAGCGTAATATTAGTATTACATATATTTTTCAACTATCTCCTTCATACTAAGCACCTTACGGTCTGAGATTACATGTTTACTCTTATGTCACCTCATATGTATTTGCTTTAAATATGGTTATAAATAGCTATACGATACTTTGTCAATAGTTATCAGGGACCAGAGATAGCTCTCAGCAGACGGGAGAACAATGCTTTGCATGCTGGATTCAAGCCTCAGGACTGTCTGGTGATCTCCAAGCACTGCCAAGTTCAAAGTTGCTCTAAAGCATCACTGTTCCAGGCCCCCAAGCCAAAAGTAAAATTGTTGTCAATATAAGAAGTATTAAACTACTATCTATTAAATCCAATAACCTTGCAAATTGATCATAGCCAGTACTTTTCAAAGACAAAAGAAGTCATGAGCTAGTGGAGCTGCCTTTGTTCTTCCATGGCTCCTGTCCACATGTCCGCATCTGTCTGAATTTTAGGAAGTGTTTCCATGGATACCCTTGTCGCTGTGATTCTTGGGGACCTGTTGGAGATGTGCCATTTCCTCCGCCAGTTCCCGGAGTGTGTGTGGCTGTGATTCTCTTCGAGGAACATATTTCTAGGAGTGGTCTCTCTCACTCTGTGCTCCTGCTTTCCAGGGCCCAGCAGTCCACTTTCCAGCAGGTTCTGTGTATATCAGGGCTTTGGGGTTCACACTGGGGTTGGCCTCCCCATCCTTTGTCATTTTCCATGACTTGCCCCATGACTTGCCCCATGTGTTCAAAAACAATTGATTCATTAACTCTGTCCTCTATGTGTCACCTATTTTTTTTAAATGGTAGATAGACTTAATCTTTCTAATCTTAGAATCAAATCTGGGGTTCTCACATGCAAAGCATGTGCGTTAGCCCTTTGAGCCATATTTGAGACATAAGAGCATGAGAATGTCAGAATATTGCCTGAAGACATCCGTTTTTCAGACAAATAGAAGCACTGTAGAAGCACTGTCCTCCCATTGTTCATCGATTTGCTAGAGCAGGCACCAGTAACATCTCCATTGTGAGACTTGTTGTTTACTGTTTTGGCATATCAAATAAGCCACAGGTAGCTTGTCAGGCTCTGCCGTGCGGGACGGAGTAATTGAAACTGGATCGGCTGCGTGCAAGGCAAACCCCTACCCACTGTGCTATAACTTCCCTAATCTGGAAAGGGCATTAACAGACAGTCACCTGTCCCAAATCCTTACACTAAATAAACGCGAAAATTCTTAGTGTTTGCTTATGTCATGACTGGGATTTCTGTAGCATGCAATTCTTTCAGGCTACTGTGGAATAACTTGTCTTACTCACTGCAATTCTATGAAGAAGTACTTTCAAAGGATCTATCCTTAATTATTTTTAAATCCTCAATAAATGATCAGGGTTATGAGCTAGATAGTTCCAAAGGCTAGGAATTAGGAAGGTACAAGTGAAAACTTTTTTTCCTATATCTTTCTTCCCCACCTCCAGAATTCTCAGTCCTGATACAGCAGTAAAATTTCTGCCTGTTTTTTTAATTATTATTATCTATTCTTGGAGTTATTTTATTATTGCGGAGAATTATTGGGCCACATCCAGTGGTGCAAAAGAACTATTATTTCTTGCTCTGTGCTCAGGAGTGACCCTCAAGGAGTGCCCATAAGGGGGATGGGGAATTGAACTAGGGTTGGCTGCTCAAAGGACAACATTTCACCTCCTGTCCTGTCCCTCCAACCTACATTTGTTTTCTTTCAGCTGTTGATGCATGAGCCTTAACTCAATCAGTGAGTGCGCTAACACAATTTCTCTCCCAGGTGGGGAGAAGAAATCATGAATGTTTTCTAAATGTTCCCCAAGTGATCAGTTGCTGCTAATGTGCTCCCTGTGGACAGTTCTCTTGGCATCCAGTCAATGACAATGAGATTAAGTCTGAGCACCCAAAAGCCCTTGAACACTTTTTCATGGGAAAATTGCTCCAGATTTCCTCCCCTAGGTCATGGAAACAGACAGAGTGAGGAATTCTCTAATAGATAATAATCTTTCATGGGGAAGATAAGATTGTCAATAGCTGGAAGGTGATGGAAAGGAGATGAGATTCTACACATACCCGGGATGCTTTCTATCGGGGTTCATCTGAGTCCTGCTGTAAGCAGAATTCCCTTCTGAAAATAGCACAATCAAATGAGATACCTTGAGGGGGCAGGGGAGGCCTGAACTGCTTTCTCAGCACATTCTTTCCCTGGCACATTTATTGGTTTCTATTAACAACTATAAATCAAGTTGGATTTAGAACCATGTTTTGCTTATATGAGGATTTTTCAGTTACTCTATCAGAATTCCATAATATTCCATGTATATGTGTGTATATATTAATGCTAAGGTTTCAGAAAGTGTATTTCTGAGAATTTGTAGCTATTATTCTTGCTTTTATAACTTCCATCTTATTTTTTCCTTTTCAATACAAAATTCTCTGGAACTGGGGCTGGAGCGATAGCACAGTGGGTAGGACGTTTGCTTTGCACGAGGCCGACCCGGGTTCGAGTCCCAGCATCCCATAAGGTCCCCTGAGCACCACCAGGGGTAATTCCTGAGTGCAGAGCCAGGAGTAATCCCTGAGCATTACTGCCTGTGACCCAAAAAGAAAAAAAAATTCTCTGGAACTGCCTTTGGCCAGAACCACTGGAATAGTGAGGAATACAGCAATGACGAAGTTGACGAGACTCTCAATGAAAACTCTGTCTGTGCAAAGGGAAACTGTCAGGTAAGGAGATTGATATCTCTCACAACACACACTTCCACCCAGATCACCAGACAGGCATACTTCAAATTGCAGCCTTGTCAAAAGATACTCTGAGAATATTGATTTGCCTCATATACCTAGGAAAAGGAAAAAATAACTGTATACATCAAATGCAGAGACAACCTGAACCCACCAACCTCTGGTCTTCGTCAGTAGTGCTGATACCTCAACCCACCAAGCTTTGGTCTCCATTTATAGTGTGATACCAGGAAGGGTTAATCTAGAGACTACCAAGATGATTTATTAAGATCTTAGATTAAAATCTACCTCAGAAGGTAGAGAGATAGCACAGCAGATAGGGCACTTGCCTTGCACCCAGCTGACCCAGGTTCAATCCCTGTACCCCAGAGCACCCCTTATGATGTTCCCCCAAGCACTACCATGAGTGTAGAGCCAGGAGGAACTCCTGAGTCAAACTTAGAAGAGAGATTAATCTTTGAAAAGACTTTGATGTAAACTAAGAGACAACCGCTCTACCCCAAACCTACTGTAAACGTTTTCACTCAAGCTAATACACAGAGTATATATGTCATGTTTGACATTCTCACCTGAACATGCCTTAGACCCGTCCTGGATCATGCTCAGTCCTGAAGGCCTTGGAGATGAAATCCATCCATAACACCATGTTTTATAAAATATCCACCAAAAGGTGTACAGATCAATCATGGACTCTTCACACATTTTAGTGTGGTCCCCACAACGGGAATGCTGGGCTTCCCAATTAATCCTTAAATAAGAAAGAAAACATTTGATAATGTCAATAAACCATGGTCATCAATGGTGGTAACAGATGGTGGTGAGGATACCTCGTGGAAATGTTAGAACAGAGCTTGCAGAATCAATCACACCAAAACCATCTTTAGGTGAAAATGCAAGTGTCAGTTATTTACATGCAGACAGGCTGGACTGCAGCTAGGCAATCAATTGAAGCTGCAGCTCAGAGCAGGGGCACAGAGCACTTTCTACAGGAGTATTTCTGACAGTCACAGCAAGTTGTGAGACTAAGAGATGAAAGGCATAAGGATGGAGTTTCCTGACTGGGTGCTTCCCCACCATTCATCCTGTAGGCAGGGAACCCGAGGGTCTGAGTAACTCCCAGATGCTGGGATCCTCTAAGTTTAGCATATTCTCTGTGTAGATATCTATCTGCTCATTTATGATTGGTTCTGGACCCCTCCCTTCCATCCAGGTAGCAGGTTGGGCTGGGTCCTTCTGTTCTGTCCCAAGTTAGACCTTATGATTTATGGCACAATCATCTCTGTCCAGCCCTAGGACAAGTCTCTCAGAATTTCTGTCTCTTCCTTTTCATGCTCTAAACTCTTCCACTCAACTCAGAGGGGGTGTTGAAGCTCAACAATGCACATGAAAAAATGTTCCAGGGAGATGCAAATCAAAACAACAATGAGATATCATCTCACACCACAGAGACTAGCACACATTCTAAAGAACAAAAGTAACCAGTGCTGCTGTGGATGTGGGGGAACAGGGACGCTCTTTCGCTGTTGGTGGAAATGCCGACAGGTCCATTGGAAAACAACTGGTTCTGGAAAACAACATGGAAATTATTCCTTCAAAAACTAGAAACTGAGCTTCCATATGGCCCGCAATACCACTTCTGGGAATATATTCTGAGGGTGCAAAAAAGCACAGTAGAAATGACATCTGTACCTATATGTTCATTGCAGCACTGTTCACAATAGCCAAAATCTGATAACAACCCGGGTGCCCAAGAACAGACGACTGGTTAAAGAAACTTCGGTACATCTACACAATGGATTACTATTCAGCTGTTAGCAGAGATACAGTCATGAAATTTGATTATAAGTGGATAGACATGGAGAGTATCATGCTAAGTGAAATGAGTCAAAAAGAATGGGACAGAAATAGAAGGACTGCACTCATGGAGTATAAAATAACAACATGAGACTGACACTCAAGGACTGTAGGCACAAGGGCCAGGAAGATTGCTCTATAGTTGGAAGCCTGCCTCATGAGCAGAAGGAGAAGGCAGCTGGAGTAGAGAAGAGATCACTAATAAAATGATGGTTGGAGGGATAGGTTGGGATGGGAGATGTATGCTGAAAGTAGATAAAGGACCAAACATGTTAACTTCTCAGTATCTGTATTGAAAACCATAATGCCCCAAAGTAAAGAGAGAGTATGGGAGAAATTGTCAGCCATAGAGGCAGGGGAGGGTGGAAAAGGGGAGATTGGTGATGGGGAATGTGCACTGGTGGAGGGATGGGTGTTTATCATTGTATGATTGTAACTCAAACGTGAAAGCTTGTAACTATCTCACGATGATTCAATACAATAAATTTTTTTAAAAGAAAAGGAAAAAACAATGCATCTAGATAAAACACTCCCTGAACAAAAAGCAACAATATTAAAAGGTACCATGAACATAAAAAATGGCAGAAGCACCTCTTTGTGAGGAGTTCTATTTTATGGAGGCAAGATAACTTAGTTAAAAGAGCAGGTTATAAGAAGGGGCTATCAACAAAATATGAGCAGAGAAAAATTACACCTAATGAGAATTTGTTCTCAATGAAGAGCCATATAGAGAGTCTCGAATTGGATGGCTGGGTGCATGATGCTTTCTGCTAGGATGGCTTCTGTTGTAAAAATAATGGAGACGATGATGGTGATGATGGTGATAAGTAGTTAAGGTTTATTGGGTGTACGATACATACAGGCACTGCTATAAAACTTTATAGGTGTTACTGCATTAATCCTCATTAATGACTCTTGGAGACAAGTACTGTTATTTCTCCAGGAACATCCAATTTATTGCCCAAGGTCATTGGGCCAGTAATATTAGAGAAAGGCATGAAACTGTGCCCTAAATCTGAGACCCTAAACCTGTGCTTCCCAAGTCTATACCAAAATCCTACAAACCCCAAAGAGGAAATTCTATGGTAAAATGCCTGAATAAGATCCATCTTCTTCCAGATCTATCAGACTCTACACAAACATACCTGCCATGTGGATTCTCAAACGAGCTGTGTCTGAGGTCTGCCAAGTGAAGGATTCCGCTCATGCTCAGTGCTTACCTTTCTTCTGTCCTTCCTGTGGTTTGCTCTTACCCTCACTCCTTCACCGTTATCTTCAGTGTGATTATTATTCTGCAAAGACAACCAGCCACTGGAAACCAAATCTCTCCCCCACACCCACTCACTCACCCTCACACACGTTCATGTTCTTCTTGCAGTCTGTAGACAATTGCTATTCTTGGTCACGGAGCCAAACATTCTGCTGATGTTACAAGTCAAGAGTATGTACAGATAGACATTTTCACCTCCATCTGCCTTTCCTGTGGCATTTTCCTGTCCCACCTACAGAGACCGGGTCAGTGCTCCATGTAAATCTGCTATTTGTGTTTGTGTTGAAAGGATTGCATGCAGTTGTCATCATCATCATCATACTCTGGGCTAACACATATGGCCCAAAACAGTGACATGATAGAAGTACGGTCTCATAGAATCCAACCTCTTCGGGGAAAAAACAAGCACAGACCATGAAGCATACTTGTTAGCACTATCTGGCCACACAAGCACAGTGCATGCATTGGAAAGCTTCAGATTTATCAGACACTCCTATCAGGGAGAAAGTTCCAGACTGAGATCTCCATTACCTGGCCTTGACCAGAAACAGGCAAAAATTGAACAACTTGGGTAAGCCGAGTTCATCCTGGTCTCCAGAGAGAGGAAAGGCTTCGAGTCCCTTGAAATTTACCTTTTATTTGTCTTTCAGAAAGTTTTGTATGTGTGTGTGAGGTTTTGAGGATCTCAGTTTTTGCGTTGCTTCCAGTTGTGCTCAGGGTTGGGATGGAACCTGGGCTCCATCCCTTTGACCTGTCTTTCATCTCCCGGCTTTTGAAATTCCAAAGGTCTTTTCTTTCTTGGTCTCTTCTCCAATGAATCTTCAAAGAATTCATCTTCCAACCCTCCCCCCCACATCCTTAGTCTATTTTCCACCCCCCACTAGCACTTAATGCATCGCTTCTGTGGGTCCAAGCTCTTGTCTCTGAAATCAGCTCTCTGATTAATGCGAATTTCTCATTCGTGGGTGCTTTTGCTCACTCTCAGTCTCTCGTTCTTTTTTTATTGACGGGATTTGATGTCTCTTGATTGCTGGGGATTTTTGCAGTGGAAAGGCTGCCAATTTGCTGAATTGCTTGTTTGTTTACACCCCCTTTGAAGCATTTAGTTCCCTGCCTTCTAATTTTACTAAAAATAGGCATATTGTGTGGGTTTTCTGTCTTTTCCTTTCTGGTCTGTATAGTTCTATATTATTACCATTTTTAGGTGGCTTGTTTGTTTGTTTTTTTAAACTTTGCTGCGTGAATGGGATACTAACGTGGTCTCTCTTACCATCTTTGTTTCTGACACTGGCAATGCATTTTAATTGGGTCAAAAATTAAAAACAAAGCAATAATCAAAACACCAAACATAAGCTTATGTTTTTATTTGACCTCTGTCTTTTAGTCTAACCTAGAGACTGGGGAGATTGTACAGAGGATAGGGCTGCTCTTGCCTTGCACACACCGGACCTGGTTTGGTCCCGGAATCCATGTGGTCTGCTGAGCCCTGCAAGGAGTGATCCCTGGAAGCAGAGCCAGGAGTAACCCCTGAGCACCATTGGGTATGACCCAAAAACCAAAATAAATAAGTATATAAATATAATCCAGATACTCATATATGTTTTTATCAGGTTACATACCTTAAAACTAAGCACAGTAGCAGCACAGTCATCCCGTTGTTCATTGATTTGCTCGTGCAGGCACCAGCAATGTCTCACAACGGAGTTGTGAAACTTCTTATCACTGTTTTTGGCATATGGAATAAGCCATGGGTAGCTTGCCAGCCTCTGCCATAGCAGGCAAGATACTCTCAGTAACTTGTGGGGCTCGCCAAGAGGGGTGAAGGAATAGAACCCGGGTCCGCCACATGGAAGGCAAACGCCCTACCCGCTGTGCCATCGCTCCAGCCCTAAATGTTCTACATATTCTGTTTCATGCCCTGATCATTCTCACTGTATTACAAAATATTTCCTGTCAAAATATGTTTCCATCCCACCCTGCTCTGTGACCATTTTCTACAAATACACTTCATGTAAATCTTCATGTAAGACTTCTCATTTGGCCCACTTTTCTCAATATTATAAATGGAAAAAATATAGTTCCTTTAAGACTCCCTGTGTTCTCATCCTTTATCTTCTATTTTTCTATACAAGTAGTATTTATTCAAATTTTCACATCGAGGTTGCTAATGAGTATTAAAATAGCTTTCCATGTGAGCTGGAAGATAACAGGAAAGGTCATTAATTATCTCTGCCTTTACATAATTTGAAAAGATCTTGTTTAGCTTATTCAGCAATCTTTGCCCTATGACATCAGAACCAATATATAATTGGGGGAAAAGAAGTTCTTTTATTTCTGAAAATCATAGTTTAGTAGTCTCAGCAGAGTTCCTCTGAATTTGAATCTTAACTTACCATGGAACCACGGAATCTTACAATGGAAATTTGTACTCACAGAAGCGATGCACTAAGTGCTACTAGGGGTGGAAATAGGTGAAGGATATTGGTGGGGGGAAAGATGAACTTTTTGGAGATTCATTGGAAAAGTGACTAAGAAGAAGAAGGCCTTTGAAATTTCAAAAGCCAGGGGAGGGGATATGGTTCAAAGAGATGGAGACTAGGTCCCATCCCCAGCCCTGCACTATCCTCAGAGCACAACCAGAAGCAACGCAAAAATTACCGTGGTCCAGAAATTTATGTTTCATTCTTTGAAAGAGAGAAAGCAATAAAACTCAGGAAAAAAATAAGAGAGACCATTAAGACATTAGGGATCTAGAACTAAGCAGAATTCTCAGACTTAAATCAAAAATACTAACCATAAAAGGAAAACGCAATCATAAACATTTTTGCTCTATAAAAGTCCCTGGGCTTGTTAGGTTTTAATGTTGGACTTTCAAAAAAAATTGTGGTTTCAGGGATTGATCCTAAATCATGTGATACCTAAGAATGAGATGGGTGTCATGATTCTCCTTAAAACATGTGCATGCTACATGATGTGTTGAGAACGTGATTACAGGAAAAGTTCTGGGGACTGCTTTCACTCAAGGAGTTGTGCAAAATCATGGCAGAAAAATATAAACAAAGTCACCTTTCTGGTCTCCAATCCTGAGAGCCTTGGGCAAGTGGGCAAGTCAAATGTAGGTTCTGTTCTCCCATAAGGAGCTGATTCTTTCCTGGTCTCCCCCCCACCCCATAAAAAATGCAGGGAATATTCTGTTCTTTATTTACAGAACACTAGTGAATGCAGGAATGATGCAAATAACTGAGCTTAGATAATAGTTCCTGTTATACATCTTCCCTGGAACCCTGGGCATGGTGTGCTGAGACAGCACCCTGCCCCATCCTGCTGACATGAACAGCTCCAATGCCAACCAGGCGGGTTCAAGAACAAACATCTGTAGTCTTTTTGCTTCCTAAATGTGTCTTTCTTCCCAGGCATGCATGCCGTCTGCACCAGCACTCTCTATACCTTCAGATTGGGCTGGTCCCTGGACCACTGGCCTTCAAATCACAGGAGTCGTGACCTTGACAGACTGTGCCAATATATACCAGGCTGCAAAGAATCGGAAATGTTGGGAGAAATGGAAAAATTCATTCAGATATGGAGAGATAGCAGATAAAACGTTTGCCTTGCACTCTCCAGCCCCAGGTTCGATCCCAACACCACTAGATAGGGTTCCCCGAGCACCACTGGGAGTGAGCCCTGAGCACAGACCTAGGAGTAAGCCCTAAGCACTGCCAGGCATGGCCCTAAAACCAAAATTATTCAGGTATGTAAGATCTTCTAGTTAGGGGTCTTAGTCCCCCAAAGTCGGTTGCGTTTGGAGTTGAGCCAGGGATGGGCTTGCTGTGAGCACTAAGTAATGCCTCGTTCCACGGGGACCATAATCTTCAGCCTCCACAAGCCCTCATCATCCCTTGGAATGAGTTCTGGGGCACAGTTACAATCCCAATAGAGAGGAAGATTCCTGATCTGGCTCTCGGCCTGGGGTTAGCTAAGGACAACATGAGTAACGGATTTCAGCAAGAGAAGACCACGTAGGGGGAGCAAAAGGGAAGCAGCCCTCCTTTTCACCACTCCCTACCTGTGCAGCATCTCCCCAGAGTGCCCAAAACCATTTCCGTCTGGCCTTCCCAGACCTCCCTTCGCCCACACCTCGGGCCCCAACTCAATTTTCCAACTTATTGCCTGCCCGCTCCCTTGTGAACCTTCACTCAACCTTAAAGATGCCCCGTGGCCATTTGCTCAGAGCTGGGCCTGTACCTTGCACTAATTACTGTCTGCTTCATTCCTGCCTGGGGCCTGGGGCACTGGAGTGGCACTGTATAATTTCCTGGGGTCCCAGGCTGCAGGGGTTCCTCTCTGCCCCTAAGCCATATTCTTCCTGTGCCCGCTGCCCATCATGCCTCAGCCATGGGCACCAAGCATGTTTCCTCTGCCACTCAGTTTTCTCCAGCTCCAGGGAAAGTCTCTTTTTCGGAGCTGGCAGTGGCCTGCCAGCTTTACCCTTTCACAGATTGGATCTACATGTGAATAAGCCAACTTTTAATTTTGTTTTTGCTCATTTATTTTCTATTTCAGAAAAACAGAGAGAGCTGAGAATTTGTCTGCTAGTTCCTCTCATATCTTGTCTTTATATCTTCTTGTGGGGTCCCATATCAGCCATTTTTTGTATTCTTAGTTGTATTCTTATTTTCAACCCCCAAATAACACATTTAATTATTAGCACAATCCCTAAATAACATCATTTTGTACTCCTCCCCACCCTACCCCCCAAAAAAAGCTAAATGATTTGAATTTAGATTGCATGCTTCAAATTTTATTTTTTTATTTGTACTTATATCTGGGTTTTCATTCATAAGAATTGCTACAATCAAGCATCACCAATGACATTTTGGAAAAAAAATACATGGAAATTTGTTGTCCCCTGGTTCTGTGATCTGCAAGTTCACCATGTAGATGTTAGTAGAATTGGGCCTCACAAGTGTCTGTCAAGAGAATCTGCTTCATCCTCTCCTGATACTGATGATTTTCTAGAAGTTCATGGTCCAGCTTGGTTTCAAGAAGTTTACTCCAGGGGAAGGGGGAGGGGGACACAAATCCTGGAGATGAAAAATTACATAAATAGGGGGAGGGCACACAGCATGAGCCTAGGGGCCAACTGGTAGGACAGGGGAACTACAAGAAGTAATCAAGTTTGGCCCATTTCTCCGCGCCCGCACCCCCAGAATGACTGACGAAGAGGACGGAGCTGCTTGGGACACCGGCAGCCCACCAGCAACCTGCAGTATGTGACTTGAGAGTTTCCGCCAGGTCCCCCGAGCGGGGGCCTGGCGTTTCTCTTTTTTTTTTTTTCTTCTTTAATCTATCTCTCTTCCCCTCAACCTCTGGGCACAGCACAGCATCTATCCCACTTCTGAGCACAAAATGGAGAGACGCACCCAAGTGCGCGGCGCGGCTGGCGGGGGATCGAGGGCGGGGAAGTACCGGTCTCCGCCCACATCGGACACTTAAAGAGAGTGCAGCCACGTGGGCTTTCCCATTTCTCCGCGCCCGCACCCCCAGAATGACTGACGAAGAGGACGGAGCTGCTTGGGACACCGGCAGCCCACCAGCAACCTGCAGTATGTGACTTGAGAGTTTCCGCCAGGTCCCACGTGCGGAAATCTCTCTCTCTCTCTCCTTCAACTTTCTCCCTGGACTTTAGACAGAAACCCAAAACCGCGCGGCCGCTGCCGCGGCCGCGCGACTTAATGTCATCTTAGTATCAGCAGTATGTAATGGTTCCTTCTTAATGGGTCGGACTTTTGTGGGTGATCCTAACAAGAATAGTAAGTATTTTGTTGAAATATTGAAGGCAATCAAAATGGTAGCCATCTCTCTAGACTGAACTAAGCTATATCCCCACGCTGGCTGAGAAGAAATATCCTTCTTTCTCGGGAAGAAACGTGGCGTGGTGTCAAACATAGTGTGATGTCCATTAAGCAAACAGACCTGGTGGCGTGGGAATGGGAAATAAGGGGAAAAATTAGGTACATGGACCAGCGGGACGCTGGTGGTATCTCGAGCCGGAGCCGATATCAGCGCAAGAGCTTTGGTTCCAGAAACTGCTTCCAGACACTCTACTAGACTATCAACTAAGCCAGAGCCCCACGCCGGCTGATGACGGGAAATAACCATCCTCTTCGGTTTTTTTTCCCTTTGTCAGACAGCGTGGCGATTACTAAATAGGCGTGAACTCGGTGGCTCGGGGCAAGGGGGAAAAAGAAAAGTTATGTAACAAACAGCAGGACTTAATATCTCTATATGCTTAGTAATGGAGAATTATCAAATGCCTCATTGGCAATAGGACTGTCTTTTTCTTTTTGGGGGGAAACCCCAGCAACGGTAGTGAGTTGTGTGTTGAAACATGGAATGTAATCGAGATAAGCGCAAATGAAGTGAAACCTATCACGTATAAGGGTGGGGACTAGGGAGGTGGGAGGGGGCGGCAGATAGACTGGGGGGGTTGGGAATGTAAGATGGGCACTGGTGAAGGAAGGGGTATTTGAATATTGTATAACTGACATAATCCTGAGAACTTTGTAACCCTCCACTTGGTGATTCAATAAAAAAAAAAAAAAAAAAAAAAAAAAAAAGAAGTAATCAAGTTTGGAAAGGGATCACAGAGAAATGTTGGGAAGCACTGCAGTAGGGGACCTGGCATGTCCTTGAGCAAGGGCAACTGCACTTGGAAGGATGACAAGAATCCAAGTTAGAAAGCAAGAGGCAGTCACTTTCTTGGTATAAGAAACCAGCACTCTTTTAAAATTATACCTCTTCTGTGTTTGCAAGAAGGACCATTGTTGTTGTTTTTTTCTCAAATAGTTAATTTATCATAGATGTTAACTCAGAAGGCAAGACGAGGAAGATTGAAACTCTTTGGCAACTAAGACCAGCTGAAGCTAAGAAAATCCTAGATGGGGACCCAAGTGACTGATGAATGATTCCCAGCATCATCATGTGCTCATCATCAAAATAATGACACCCACAACAGTTTTCCATGATATCCATGACAGTTTTGATGAAATCCCTGACAGTTTTGATGATATACAGGACACCCACGACAATTATGATGACATCCATGACAATTTATCATGGCCTTGGCAACTCCCAGACATGACCATGTGTGGTCAGAATCTGGGTGGTTTGGTGGCTCCAGGAAACCCCCAACCCAGAGACCTCCTTCTCACTGAAGGAGTATTTCACCCCTCAGTGGTTTACCCTATTGCTCCACCACTATATATGCAGTGTTGCTCCCTCTTCAAGGAGACAGCACTCTAGCTCTTGAGAGTACATTCTTCAACAAACCCTTCTCTAGTCTTTATTTCGCTGGCTCTTGCCTGAATTCCTTCCTGTGAGATCAAATGAACCTGGTGCTGACCAGGATCTTACCGTGGTCATCAACTCGGTTCTTTTAAAGGCCCCATTCCAAAGAAGACCCCATCCAAAGGCCCCTGGGCTCTGGATATAAGCAAATGAATTTGGTCTCTGGCATGAGACATTTAATCTGCATCTGTCCTAACATTGCTTACATTCTTTTCCAGGTCATCAATTTATTTTCTGTTCCTTTATTGACATAAAATTTTAGGATAGGTCAACCAAAAAAAAAGGGGGGGGGGACTCACTCGCAGCAGCTGGCAAGGGTAAACTGAGGTTTCCTCTTTCATTATTAAGTGGACCCTCTAACTTTATTTTCTTCTCTTTTATTCCTCTTTCACAACGGCCCATTTCTAGAGCTGGAGCAAGGACAATGTTCCTTGATTCATTTCTAGGGAGGAAAGCACTTTATTCATCTGAAGTTGGGAGAATTCCTTTATTCCCTAGAAACTCAGATCCACCTTCTAGTGAACCCAAGAGCCATTTTATATGTAAGCAGAAGCCAACACACTAGGAATGATATCTGTCAGAGGAGTAGTGCAGAAGGTAAAGCCTTTGCCTCGTAGGCCACTCGCCTGATTTGATCCTGGCATCTCATGCCTCCCAGGGATCACTAATGAGCACAGAACCAGGAATCGACCCAGATGTATCCCAATTACTCCTTATTTCCCACTCCCCACACTGAAGGACACTTTCAAAGGTATAGAAGACTCTTTGGCTGTTCCCTTGAGCATTCCTTGGGATTTGGCTGTCCTTCCAAATGGACCTTTCTGGCATTTCCCTTTTAAGTGCCAGCTCAGCTTTCAAAGCTTCTCTGCACTGGCCTTTCTCCAAATCACCAGCTCAAACTAATCCTGATGCCAGAGAGGCATATGTTGTTCCCTCCATTCTCCCAGAACCTCCTTTCACTGTCCCAGCAGCCACAGGGGTTCCCTGAATCCTCACCTCCACTTCAGACCCACTCAGAATGAAATCACATGCCACCTAATCTATGGTTTACTCCCCACATCTCAACAGCCCCAACAAATATTTTTAAATGGTTCCCTTTTGCCAATAATGGCAACCGGTAGGTCATCAAAGATGTCAGCAAGCTGCAGGAAGACGGTATTCATGGGGATTTATTTATGGGAGGACCCTTATCAGCTCTTGTCATACAATGGCGCAGTCTTGATTTGGAATCAATCAATTCTTTTAATGTGCCTTTAAATGGAAATACAAGAGTCCTCAGAAAAGTACAGAATCAATGGACCATCAAAGAAGCTCTTGTTGAAAATGAATTGATATCAGTTGGGAAGGAGGCCACCAGTGCAGCTGAGAACCTCACAGAACGCTGACAGGGCTGGGTTCTATGGCCGGCAGTGAGAGGAACACAATAGTTTAGACACAGCCTTGTCATTTTTCAAGAAACTCAAACATATATGCATGTACAAATGAGGTACAAAGAATGTCCATCACAGATATAGAAAATCTATGTTACTGGCAGTGTCTGCATTTTAGTGTGTGCTGATGAAGACCCAGGGAGCAAAAGGTCCAAATAGGTTCTACTGCATAGTTTCCACTGGCTGGTACTGTCCAGCCAGGGGCCTGGTGTCCTTTGGTGCTCAAAACTGCTCTTGAGGTTCTGCTTTGGCCAGTCAGAGGCCAACTGAGGCAGTATTGGGAAGCTTCTCCCAGACGTTATCATGCCCTCCAAACTACCAGCTTTGGGCTTGTCTGTTTTAGTGTTTCCAATTCTGGGACACCTAAACTTTGGGGTGAAGGGAGAAGGAAGAAGGAAGAGGAAGACCTAAATTGTTAAAGGCTTTGATAGGGGTGGAACAATGAGAGAGTGGGGTTATTGGGGGAGGGGGGAATGTACCCTGATGGTGGCTGTGGTGTTGGAATTACGTGCATGGGAAACCACCAATTTACAATACAACAATGTTACTATGAATCACAGCACCTCCATATAAATCTTTTTTAAAAGAATAGAATAGAGGGTTTTACTGGCAGTGGAAGTTCAACTGGGAAGGAGTCCACCAGTGTAGGATAACATTGATTCATCCTTTCTCCTCTGTCCTTTCTCCCTTGCTGCAGGAAGCTTAGGTTTATTGAATTACACCTATCACGGTGCTCCAGATGCTCTCCCGTTCCTCTATGTTTATCTCTAACCTCTCCTTTGTGCTCTGCTTCCCCTATCTGTTAATCACTTATATCCCCAGATCACACCCTGTGATTCATAAAGTCAGATTCTTCTAGGACTCTGGATTTTGTATATGCAAGTGAAATATTGCTTTTCTCTTTCCTTTATGTCCTTTGCATAGTTTACTTTAGAGCAATGTCCTTTATGTATGGGCACAGGAAGACAGTTAATGCTGCTATGCTTTTGTAACTTGGGATTTAATTGACTCAGGATAATATTTACTCCTGGACATCTGTCCTATGTACTTGACTTAAGCCTCAGTTGCACTTAGTTCCTAGCACCCCCAAAGGAGAGTCCTGATGAAGGAACTTAGATGGACCCAGGGCAAGCTGTGAGCTACCATGCATTGAAATGAGACTGGCCAAGCACCATAAAACTTATAAGTTAAGAATACAGTCATGGACAAATTCTGTCATGACCCAAAGAGAAATGACTGGACAAGGACCCTGCTGGGGTTAGGAAGGACTAAGCTGGCTTGATGACTGTAGTCTGGGATCAATAGTGAGATGTACCAGGAGACCCACCATATAAGCTTAATATGTATCTTACTGTGTCCATACAAAATGACTAGAAAAAAAATGACTAGAAAGATTATTAAGACATAGATTTAAGATGACCGTTTAAGTGGTTATGGACTAAGGAAAGGAGAAATATGCCCATAGATGGAATTCTTACCCTTGGCTGAGCAAATATCCTCCAGGGTGAGATTCTGTACTAGGAGAACTTCCCCTCCCCCACCCCCCAAAGGAAAGACTTTCATATGTTGATTGTGCTATCTCACCTATGGTTAATTTCTACCCCCAACCCTTGGTGATTGCTCTCTATATCTAAGTCACTGAGAGTGGACACAGGGAGACTAGCATGGGAGAAAGGAGGAGAGAGGAATGAGGGGCAGGGGGAAACTGGAATGGGGCATGCAGTGAGACTGGAATAGGTGTGTGGGGAGAATGGAATACATGGCGAGACTGAAATTGGAATAAACAGTGGCTGATCACCAACCAGCCTGGCCCCCGTCCCCTCCTTCATGCATTTGTTGGTGGTGGCAGTCGGCCAGGGTAGGGAGGTGGTTCATGGCTACTGAATACCTGCATTGTGCCTACATTTTTTTGAACACACAAACACACCAGTACTGGTTACAGAATGGATAGAGAGAGTGAGAGAGGGAGGGAGGGAGGATAGGTTCTCTGGGGTATAGCACTCTGGGAGCTCACATGCACAGCTCAGCCATCTTTAGCAAACTCATATATATTCCTGAGGAAGACCCTTGAGCAAGCCCAGTTGAGGAACATTTGACATAGGTTGTGTGCACGGAAAACCTGGAGGAAATCATGGTGGGCATATTTTAGCCTAGGAATGAATATCAAGGAGACTAGAGGTTGTGCAGTGCTGCCAGAAGTCCTTCTGAGCACAGTGTCCGGGAGGGTCCTCATCAGAGTCCAGAAGAGGTGACAGGAAGCAATAGGGCCGCTTCCCTCTGAACTAAGGGCCTCGGCCTAGTCCCTTTGAGGTCTTCCTAACCCCAGAGTGTTCTTCTAAATGTTCTAAGGGAACAAGAGGGAGCAAAGTTGCCAAAAGCCTCGAGTCCATCCATGTAGCATAGCCCATCCTTCGGCCTCTATGGCACTGCACACACAGCCACTGGGCTGCTCCATGACGTCCCAGTGCCTTCAGAACTTCCTGTCACAGACACTCTATTGTCTGTACGGTATCACCTGTGCCTGTCTGGCACCATCCATCTCTTTAGATGCTCCTGTAGAAAGCATGGCTTCCTAGGGATCTTGGTTTGTGCCTCTTCCCTTAACCACCAGTATTTTATATGTCACTCAGACACTTCATGGATAAATAAAATGAACACATAGAGCAATAGGGAAAAATCCATTGAATCAGTGAATTCATTCATTCATTTTCAACTAAGAAATTAAAATAGCAAGGAAATGTTTAATTCAGTCATTGAGTTTAGTATAGGGAACTTGGAATGGCCATAACTGTCTCTTTTTCAATCCATTGTGTAGAAGGACTCAAATAATTAGGGAAGGGGAGGAGGTGGGGACAAAGATCATGGTAAGCTCTAAAACACATATATAACTAAGGCAGCAAAGGACAGGTTGAAAAAATAAGAATAATGCCCCATTATTGCTCCTTGGGATTCTGTAAGGTCTAATATGAAGTCAGCCTGATGGTGTAGAAGGTAGATTAAAAATATTTTCACAGAGTTGCAGTTGATATCATTATCTAAGTTTGTTGAAAACACAAATCTGTTTTTTCTTTTAGCTAAAATAATAACCTAAGTTAGGTTTTGCTGCAATCTGAGAGGGGAAAACATTCACTGCCTAAATTATTCCATGCAATGAAATCACCTACTTTGAAAATAAAACTTTTGATCTTTTAAAATGTAAAACATTTTCTTATGGGGAGCAGAGAGATAGTCCACGGGTTTGGGCACATTCCTTGCATGCAAAGGGCCCATTTTAATCCTGGCAGCACAGGATCCCTCGCCCCCTGGGGAAGGCGGGAGCAGCCCTGGAATCTAAACTCTGCTCCCAGAGCCCAGGGAATTGCCTGCCCCTCCCCACCTTGGGCCCTTGCACAGAACCATTTGCCTGTTCATTAAGGATTGGTAGGAGTATCTCCTGTGCTTCCTGATCACTGCTGAGGGAAGTCCTCACCTGCATTGCCTCCCCCCAAAATCTTCTTTAGGAGGGAATGCAAATTGGCCTATTATCTCAGTGGCAAGCAAGTCACTTGGTGCATCAAGATTATCATTTCAATTATACCCAACATAGGTAATTTTGTTTGTTGGCCTTTGGAGTCACACCAGTGATGCTCAGGGGTTACTTCTGGCTCTGAACTCTAATTAATTCTGGCAGTGCTCATGGGATGCAGGGATCAAACCCAGGTCAGCTGTGTGCAAGGCAAATGCCTTACCTACAGTGCTATTGCTCCAGCCCTGTTCCCCGCCCCCCCACCCGAGTAGTTCCTATGGGACTCTCCCCTCCCCTACTCTGGTGAAGTCTTAGTTCTTTCTGTTCAAGTAAGGGTGTCCAGTCAGTGGTTTCAATATTCTGCTGTGTGTACAATGGACCCTTTAAGGACCTTCAGATAGCAGGTGTCAGTAACTCAATTCTATCAGTTGAGAATAAACTGTTGGAAAAAGCAAGTTCATCTCACACTGGAACAAACGAAAGAAGACAAATCCTGTGGGCTGTTTCCTACATTCACTTCCATGGCAGCCACATGCAAATGATTGATGATGATAATACCTGTGGAGATGCTTTCTTCCATCACGATGTCCCAGCAAGTGCTTTGCAGTTTATCTTTAAGGAAAATAAGATCGGGGACTGAGAGCAAAAGAAAGATAACTAAAATTGTCATCTGCAAAGAGAGTTGGAAATGATCACTCTGGATAAGAATTGCATACTGAAGTAGGTAGAGGAATAAGCATGAGAAACTGTCAGGATGTGTACTGCAAACCATAATGCCCAAAAGGAGAGAGAGGGAGAGATAGAGACAGAGACAGAGACAGAGAGACAGAGACAGAGGTAAGAAGAGAAAGAGGGAGGAAGGAAGGGAGGGAGAGGAAGAAAAACAGAGAGAAGGAAAGTGCCTGCCATAAAGACAGGCTAATTTGGGGGGCCGGGAGTGAAACTGTGAACAATGGTCATGGGAAATGTACACTGATGGAGGGACGGGTGTTGGAACACTGTATGACTGAAACCCAACCATGAACAGTTTTGTAACTGTGTATCTCATGATGATTCAATTAATTAATTAAAAATTATCATCTGGTTTGTAGAATTATCTAGATTAACTAAATTATCTAAATTAGCCCAGATTTCCCAATTTGGAAGCAGGATTTTGCTAAAGTGAAAAATTCACATGCTCCCAATCAGAAGAATTTTAAAATTGATCATTATGTTGGAGAAGGAGCTGGAGAGGAGAATTCGCTTCTGATATTGATGCATTTTCTAGACGGATAATAAAGTCTCCCCCCCCCCACACACACACATTCTCTATGAAAATGTAGGTGCATTCATTCTTAGTAAAATGGCAGTTTTAATATATACTTTACTCAGGATGTTTAAAGTAGAACTCAGTCATTTTATGATCAGCAGAAAGAGTTGTTTGCCTTTTTTCCCCAGATATAATGTTAAAAAATTGTAATTGACCCCGAGCAACAGTGAGAAAGAGATGGGCAGAGTACACAAGAAAGAGGAACTACTAAATATAATCATTCTGATTTTGAGAGAGCTGGTTAACTTTTTTCCTTCCTAAATCTTTTTGTTCCAACTAGTCTAAACATGACCTCGTTCTTCATAGTGAGGTCACCCTGTGTTTTCAGCTGAGTCCTTAGAGAAAACATCTTCTAATAACTTACATCACGAAGGCAATGTTAGGCAAAATTGAGAATGTCATAGAATTCAGAATTTAAAGGTCACCGAGAGAGGAATATCAGGTTCAGCCACAAAGCAAAGAACTTAAAAAAAATTCCCCAATCTAATTTTAGCTATAAAAAAATGGAGAAGTCTCTATTTGGTCATCTACTGGGGAGGCTGTTGCTTCTATATTCAACATTCTCAGAGTAATTTCTGTGGAGTCACCTTATGATCTAATGTGGATGCTCTGGCTCTGAGTTGGGTCCCTCACACCTCATGACCAACCATGCCTCCACCAGCATCACCATCAGGCCCTACACCAAATCACCAGACACATGTAACAGACTCAAGCATTGCTGAGAACAACCCAGGACTGCCCCCCAACTCAAAGCACCAGTGGGTATGGCCTTTTAAAAACAGAATTTATTTATGTATGTGTGTGTTACTATGTTGCTGTGTTTGCATGCATGGGAGTCTCATTCATGCAAAGCAAGTGCTCTATCACTGACCACTATCTCTGACCATACATCTGTGTATAAAATCAAGAGGTGAAAGCTATTGGGAATAGCTAATTGACACAAACTGCCAAAGACCTTCTTTCCTTTGAGCAATGGTATGGGACAGGCAGGGCCAGTAGGACCGGCGTTTCCACTGACAGTTCTGCCCAAGCTAGAAAAGGAGGCTCCCGCCGAAATGCCGATGCTCAGGACTGGAGAGAGAGAGCACAAGGGCTGAGGCTCTCAGCTTGCCCTTTGGGGACCCTGGTTTGATCCCTGTAACCACAGATAGTCTCCAGAGCCAGGAGTGATCACTGAGCCCATGTCAGGAATCAACTCTGAGTGCCACTGAGTATCGTCAAAAGATACACACAAAAACTCAACCCTCCAGGAAGGAATTCCCAAAGCTACCATGCTGAGCTCTAAAGAAGGGGGCAGCTGATTACCCTGGCTCAGATCCTGGCCTCTGAATGTCTGAGACCTGGGTCGTCGCAGTTTCCCACATCCCAAATGCTCTTGGAGGCATCCTATTTTCCTGGAACACAAGGTTTCTAAGCCTCATACCTTCTTCCTGACCAACTCCAGCTTCCTGTTCAGAGGCCAAACTGAACTCTGAGACATCCGACTGTGCCCCTCTGGCACTCTGTTCCTTTTTAACATTTGTTGTTCAGGAAGTGCTTGGAGACTAATTTGTACCTAGAACTTGTGAGGAATATTGTGTGATGCAATAATGAATATTGTGTGAGCCAACACAATGAATCCAGAGTGACACCACAATGAGTATTGTGTGACCCTCCCTTCTCCCGGAAAGTGTGTGAATACCAGGCATTGATGACACTGCTTTGTTTGGTTGCAAAACCAAGTCCTGGCTGACTCAGAGAAGGCACAGCCTTGGAATCCCACTGATGGGGGCTTGATCTAGTTCAGTTACCCCATGGCATGTGACTTCATGGCTCTTTTCCAAGGATCAGACCCCGCCTGCTCTTGCAACCCCCAACCTCCTGCTCTACCTCCACTCTAGGGACAGTCTGACAAGAGACATTTGGAGCTTAGAGGAAGTTTTGTGTCATGTCTTGCTCTCCCATCTCTCTATTTAAACCAAGGAATGTGCATGTCACTGGATCTGCATCTACCCCATCTACTCACTTCCTCGCCAGTGAGGAGGGAGTGCAGACTGAGTGGCCACCTCCAGGGGATGTACAGTCCATCTGAGAACTCAAATAATGACCAGCCACACTCCCTGAGGAGCCGGGTCTTTCTTTCTCTGGCTTTATTGAGGTAGACTTGACAAATACAATCGCAATAAAATTATCTCTAAAAACTTGACAAATAAAGTTCTAAATGTGATGATCATCACAATGGGATGATTTGATATATTTCTACGTTATGGCAGGATTCCCACAGTCAAGTTAATTAAAGCATCCATCACCTCTGATGGTTGCTATGCCTTGTGTATGTGAGTGAATTCTTAGGAGTTACTCTCTGAGAAAATTTCAATTATGCAATGCAGTGTTGTCAACTCAAGTCAACAAGCTGTGCATTAAACACTTGGAGAACCACAGGAATTTGTTACAAGCAGATAGAGGGGGGGTAAAGGGGGCCAGGTAATGAGCATTCTGGGGAGCCCCTAGTCAACAGTCTTGAAGTTGCCCAAAGGCAAGAGATGTAAATACTGAGCTCTTTGGAGATGGAGAAACTGAGGCACCACCCGGAGAAAGGCTGAACCTCTTGGAAAAAGAGAGGCTTTAAGAGAATCGAAAAGTCATGGGCCGACTATGCAAAGGCCATCAAAAATCTGAGTCTGCACAGAAAGCACCAGATGGGGGTGGATTGAGAGAAGCTCTGGTCTAAAATGACCTTCGTCAAGGCATGTGGAGTGTCCTCTCCATCTGGGAAATCTGCCCCATCTCCACCTAGAAGGTGCGGTTCCTCTCTGTAACTTTATTGTGTGCTCTCCAACTTCAGAGGCTGTTTCACCCACGATGACCATTCTTGGCTTTTTCCCTTGTGGAGAAGTCCATGTCTCTCTGTCTCTCTGTCTCACTGTCCCTCTTTCTCTGTCTCTGTCTCTCCCCTTCTCTCCCTCCCTAGCTTTCCTTACATATCTCTAAACAAAACTATTTTACTTCACTATTTTTCTCCATTTTTTCTGCAAGGAAAGGGGGCAATCTTGGAAAACTTGGACAAGAATCCAGACTTCTCCAGATGCACGAGGTAGGTGGAGCAGACAGTGAAGTCTGTCCTGCAGGGCTGCTTTCTGAATCCCCACTTCACCCATGTTCCCCACAATGCTGAGAGAACCAGGACTTACGTGACATGCAACTAAGTTCACAGACACCCGGTGGGAGCCATTGGTTCCACTGGTTAATAGTGTGTTTAGTTACTGTCCACCTGGATACAAAAGGAAGACAAACGAGAGAAAGATGTTGGTTTTCCTTGTCATGAGATGGTCTAGAATCTTCCCTAGGATTTCTGAGATTTCACACAGCCCTGTTAACTGTATCCCATCCATACTAGACCTCAGTTTATCTGGTGAGAGAGGGAGGAAGCAAGGAAAGAAGGAAGGAAGGAAGGAAGGAAGGAAGGAAGGAAGGAAGGAAGGAAGGAAGGAAGGAAGGAAGGAAGGAAGGAAGGAAGGAAGGAAGGAAGGAAGGAAGGAAGGAAGGAAGGAAGGAAGGTGGGAAGGAGGGAAGGAAGGAGGGAAGGATGAGAGGAATGGAGGGAAGGAAGGAGGGAAGGATGAGAGGAATGGAGGGAAGGAGGGACGGAGGGAGGAATCCAGTTTGGATCATTCATGCCACCTCCCACCAAGAATTAACACAGAATTGTACTGCCTTTCTGCCTGCTCCATAGACAGAATTCCAAACCAATCATTTTGGAGTTTTCTGGTGAGTAATTTGCATCATGAAATCCTGTCTACTCTCTCCTAAGGGAAGAAAGGAACTTTATTTGAATTTTTTAATATTTTTTGCTAATCACCTTCTTCCACATCTTTTTCATAGAAGTCTTACATCTTGCAAAGCTTCTTGCAGCCCCTGCTAACCACCACAGGAGTCAGTCCCACTTGTTTCTGAAAGGCAACTTGATCTTTAGATTTCTGTGGATGAGCTTTGTTTTTCCACTTCGACTTTGAGACCCTCACCTGCTAACCCCAGTGTCTAAAGACAGGAGATGTCCATAATCTTTTGCAGAAGGGATGAGTGAGTAAATGAATGTCTGCATGACAGGAGGGCAAAACGAGGGTGAAATCAGAGCCTCCCAGTCTTTGGATCCTAAGAGGAGTTAGTTCTCTTTCTGAGCTTCCTCCACCAGGCACAGCAGAAAATCCTGATTGCTTCTCCTTTTTCGTATATTTTTGGGATCCAATCTTTAACACAGCTGGGTCATCGTCATCTTTCCCAATGTTGTAACCAATGACTGCAATGAAAGACGTTCTAAAGATTACTCTCAAAAGATTGCATGTCTTCGTTCTAGTGTTTGTCATGTAGAGTTCCTATGATTTCTGATTTATTTAACCAAATTAAGAGAGGAGACAAAGAAGTGCTAAAAAAAGACATTGCAGGCCCAGAGAGAGCAGAATGGGTAGGCATTGGCCTTGCATGCAGCACACAAACCTATCAGGAGCAATTCCTGAATGCAGAGCCAGGAGTAAGCCCTGAGTACCGCTCTGTGTGGCCCCCAAACAAAAGCTATTGGTTATGGGGTTCTGATGGCAACAGTTTTGAAATATCTTTGTCTTCCATGATGATAGTAACCTCCCAGTCTGGCACCCATCTTTTATTAAGACGTAGACAGCCTTCCCATATGTTTGACAAAAGGTGCCATGAATGTCAATCACTTACACGTGCCATTACTGAGATCGAGGTCTGATGTGAAGATATTAAAAATATCTGTTCCTCCCACTAAGATCTTCTACTGCAAGAAATAAAAGCCACATTCTATTAACGTAAATATAAAACATATATCCATACTTTCTGTGCTCTCTAACTGCTGTTGCAAGAATTTGGAAGTGAGTATTTCCTTTAACAACTAACCAAAGAATTCATGTTTCTCTTCTTCTTGAAGAGCTGCAGCTTTCAGTCATCATATCTCACTGAAGAGATAAATAACTAGGTCAGTTCTGCACAGATTTACTCCAATAGAACCACTGCAACTTTCTGTTGAAAATGTCACAGCTGTAAATGTCATAATGTAAAACTACAAACACAGGGTTAAAGGGTGAAGACCAGGAATTCTCATCACTGTATTATTTACAATTTTACATGTTATCATTTATTTTTCAATGCATACAACAAAATCCTTGAGCCAATGAAATTTTGTCTACAGAGGTTATCTAAATGAAGAGCGAGGTGTGTGTAAAAGCATTGTATTGGATACATAAATACTGCGTTTATTTGGTGCATCCAAATGGTGAGTTTGGATTTGCAACCGTCATCCCAATATGTGAGAAACAAACCTAAACCTTCCAGAACTTTCTCTATGTCCTTTGTTGCTTTGGATGAAAGCACTTTTATGAATGCTCAGAGGACCTGAGCCAACTGGGTTGATGCTAGATTGCACAGGCCCAGGGAGGCTCAAGGGTTCCCCGGCCTCGCTTCCTGGGGAGCCTGTCTGAGGGAGGCAGACTGTTGGACACCTCACAGTTTCTCTCAGCTGCACAGAACGGAGGCCAGAGTTCTGTACAGTCATAGAGGGGTTGCTTGATGGGGGGAAGGTGCAGAATAGATGGGGATGCTATTCAGCCCTCCCCAGCTTCCCTCCTCTCCCCTCCCCTCCCTTCCCCTCTTCTCTTCCCCATCCCCCTCTCTCTCCTCCCCTGTCCTTCCCCATTCCTCTACTCCCCTCTCTTCTCCTCCCCTCTCCTCCACTTCCCTCTCTTTGTCTCTCTTTCTTTCCCCTCTCCCTCCTCTCCCCTCCCCTCCTCCCCATCCCCTCTATCTCCTCCCCTTTCTTCCCCTCTCCTCCCCTCTCCTCCCTTCTCCTCTCCTTCCCCTCCTCCCTTCCTCTCTCCTCCTTCTCCCTTCCACTCTCCTCCTTCTCCCTTCCCCTCTCCTCTCCTCTCCTCTCCTCTCCTCTCCTCTCCTCTCCTCTCCTCTCCTCTCCTCTCCTCTCCTCTCCTCTCCTCTCCTCTCCTCTCCTCTCCTCTCCTCTCCTCTCCTCTCCTCTCCTGTCCTCTCCTCTCCCCTCCTCTCCTCTCCTCTCCCCTCCCCTCCTCTCCTCTCCCCTCCTCTCCCCTCCCCTCCCCTCCCCTCCCCTCCCCTCCCCTCCCCTCCCCTCCTCTCCCCTCCCCTCCTCTCCCCTCCTCTCCCCTCCCCTCCCCTCCCCTCCTCTCCCCTCCCCTCCCCTCCCCTCCTCTCCCCTCCCCTCCCCTCCCCTCCCCTCCCCTCCCTCCTCTCCTCTCCTCTCCTCTCCTCTCCTCTCCTCTCCTCTCCTCTCCTCTCCTCTCCTCTCCTCTCCTCTCCTCTCCTCTCCTCTCCTCTCCTCTCCTCTCCTCTCCTCCACTCCTTTTCCACTCCCCTCTCTTCCACTTCAGCCCCTCTCCCCTTCCCTCCCTTCTCCTTCTCTTCCCTCCTCTTACAATCAACTACTATGCTACAGCACTGCCCCCAGAAACATTTACTCTTTTAACCCCTTTCCCCCCTGCCCCCACATCCCCTGCCACCATCTAGTATTTTGCTACAACAACCAGAGAAGAAAAATGCATCCAGCTCTTTGCTTTCTCTGCAACCTTTGCCAAGTAACTTGGTCCTAATTAATTCCACATCTGAGCATGTGAGCATCCCAGGCCTGAGCAAAGCTGAGGGCCTTTCCTTCTTCTGCAGCCTTGTAGGGGAGAGACTCAGCCCCGCCTTTGGGACAGGGACCTGGTGGGAGGGGTCACTAAGGAAGGACCAGCAGTCAACTAGCTGCCTCTGCAAAAGAAATTTTAAAACAAAACCTTGGATCTGAGATCTGAGTGTTAAAAGTAGGTAAAGGGATATAGAAATATTCTTGATAACTTTTCAGTATTAATATTGCAAACCACTGTGTCCAAAGGAGAGAGAGAGAGAGAAAGAGAGAGAGGGGAGGGGGGGCTGGGAGTGGAGGGTGATCGGAGGGAACCTGGGGACACTGGTGCTGGGAAATGTACACTGCTGGAGGGATGGGTATTGGAACACTATGATTGAAATCCAATCATGAACAGCTTTGTAAGGGTCTATCTCACAGTAAGTCAATTAAAAAGTTAAAAAAAACCCAAAAAACAAGACCTTGGGAGGGGCTGTTAAAGACAAAAGTCACCCAGTGAGCAGAGTGCTGGAGAGAAAAGAGCGGATGTCCTGGTGAAGGGGGCATGGTCAGATGGGTTTGGAGAAAGTCCTGCACTTGGACTGCGAGCAGGTTGTAATAGAAACCTCTGTGATGAACTGGCCAGTCAGTGGCCATCCCCGCGCTCCCTCCATGTTCGGGGCCCGAGTGGTAAGGCTACACCTGCTCATAACTCAGTGATAACAGCAAACATTTGGGCAGAGGTCGAGGATGGCGGTGTTGTTCCCCAGACAAAATGAGGCTCTGGAGAAACATTTCCTGCTCTGTCTCAAGCAAGACGGAGTTCTGAAGCCAAGAGTGCAGAAAAGGCTGTTCCCTGCTGCCAGAAAGCAGAAGCAGCCCCACTGCAGTCGGAACTCTGCTTTCTGCAACTCCTTCAGTGCTCCTGGGTTCCCCGTGCCCTTGGCGGCCAGTCCTGATCTCTGAAGGATCAGTGAGCAAAGGTATTTCCAGTTTGAACCCAACCAATCCAGTATTTCGAATGCACTTCTTTGTGTGGGGGAGGGAGTGGAATTTAGGGGGGAGGGTCAAACCTCGTGGTGCAGAGCCGGGCATATGCCATGACCACAGCCGACTACTCTGGGTGCTCTACCTTTATTGGGAACCAGTTGTGCAGGAGTATCCAGGTTCACACTTCTGTTGGTGAATTTACAGCATGAGAGAGAAATCGGGTGCAGGAAGGCAGAAGTGGGTCCCGCTCGTGGTCACCCAGAGTCTGCTGAAAGAGGAAAGTTGATGGACAGAGGAGCCCGACATTCCTGACCCCCTAGCCTTATTGGTTGGTGGCTGGGGCACAGGGTGGTGACCTTTGAAATGGGGGTCTCAATTATCTGCAAAAATTTCATGCTAGGCCTTTAGACAGCATCCAGGTTGCTAGGAAGATCTGTCCAGCAGCCTCATCTGTTCTATCCAGAAAGGAGCTCTCACTGGCATCCTAAAGGACCAACTCAGGTTCCTCTAACAATTGCCCACTGACAGGGTGCTTTCAGTCCGAATGCTAGGTGCTCCCTATTTTGGAAGCCAGTCTTCCAGGGCTAGACCTCCCTGTGGAGTTCTGTGGAAAGACCCTTATAGGGCAAGCAGGCTACTTCTCCCCATCTCCTGATAGGGCAGAGAAAATTGAGGTGGGGGCCCTAATCAGGACACAGCCCCATTTATGAGGGGACTAAACACAGAACTTTAATCATTCTCTCTCAAAGCACCTCCTCACCCTGAGAGATCAGCATCCTGGAGATCCCATTTCAGCACATGGATTTGGGAGTGATGTAAGCACTTCATGGCAGCCATCTGTTTCCACTGATTTTTGATGTCCAGTCCATCCATGTTGATGGATAACAGGGTGTGCGGGGTAAGGAGGGCTGTACCTCTTCTTTACACTGCTGTCTTGTAAATGTCTAGCTTATTCCTTCCCTTTCCCCATCTTTTCCGTGGAATGCCAGGGATTGAAACTGGGTGGCCCCATGCAAGGCAAGTGCCTTCCTTGCTGAACTATCACTCCAGCCCCTAGGTTAGCTATCGCTTGGGAAGCCAGTCTCACAGATGTGGGGCTTTCTCCAACCATCATCTCTTCCAACCACACACTTCTCAATCCTTTTACATCAAACAGTTGTAAGATACTCGCCAACCTGTCAGGGATAGGTGAACAAACGATTATTTGTGTCACTGTGAAAAGGGCTTGTGTATTGAAGAATTTGCTGGGTCTGGAATTTGCTAATCTGGTGATAGGAGGAAATTTCTAGTAAATTTCCTAGATTTGGGGCTGGGCTCAAAGATTTCCCTTACTGGTAGCCACCACAACGACCGCCTGCCCTCCACCCCAAAATCCTTCCTGTTAGTCTTTTCCTCTTAAGGAAAAAAAGGAGGGAAATTGTTCAAAAATACAAATTTTTGACAAAATGTGATACACCAAATTAGAATTTGTTTACACTGGAAATGTAATATAAACACCAGAGTATCAGCTTTTTGAAGCTTCAGTGGAGAGATTCACTCAGTGCTATTTTTACTGTGTGAATGAGAGATTTGTAATGAACTCGAAGCATGTTCAATGCTCAGGATCTTGCTTTGTTTTGATCTCATTCCTGTTAGTGATGTTACCTAATCTCTTGTTTGTGTGTGAAAATAGACAGTGAGTTAGAGGTGTCTCTTGGAATGGGTGGTAACTAGATTGGACAGATGCTGAATGAGGAACCAGATGCTAAATTCAAGAGAAATGCAGCACCAACTCCCAGCCAGGGGTCTAATTCGACCTAATTTGTACATTTGTCTTTATTCACGATCATTATGGAAAAAGCCTTCACAACAGCCTTCCAGTCACTTTTTGGGAAACACTCAAACCTGTGAAAATATCCTTAATTTTTTATATTTGCTTTGGCAAGTGCCATGTGGCAAGTGCCACTCCGCACAGGATTACCCATGTGCCCCAGCCCATACTTTGTAGAACTTTTTGCTTCTGTAGAATGAAGTTTTATCTCCCTACAGCAGAAACTGCTTTAAAACATTTCACTCACTTTTCTCCTATCCTGCCTTGAGCACAGTTTGGTAGAGTTGCCTCTTTTTAAAAATTTTGGGCCAGAAAATTATCATTTGCTTTAGTTCTTGTTGCAAGTTGGCATTATCTCAGACATCTATAATAGGTACACTGAAGGCAGTTGATTAGAAATAAGAAAGATTTTCTCCATTTGAATCCACTACATTACTTAGCTATAAGATATCAGTCCCAAACTAAGGTATTCCCTCCATTTGGCAAGCTACTAAGACACATGTATTTAACTTCATTATTTACAGAGTCACACTTAACCAAGAGAGTGAAGTACTTTATCTTTTTTCTTTTTGGGTCACACCCGTCGATGCATAGGGGTTACTTCTGGCTCATGCACTCAGGAATTACTCCTGGTGGTGCTCAGGGGACCATATGTGATGCTGGGAATCAAACCTGGGTAGGCTGCGTGCAAGACAAATGCCCTACCCTCTGTTCTAACGCTCCAGCCTCTGAAGTACCTTATTTTATTTGGCAGAAGGCATTCATTAATACTCAGAGCCTAGTCTTAGTTTTGTACATGGTGTGGCCTCTGGCAGTGCTCAAGAAAACATCTGCAGTGTTATGGATCAAACCAGGATTGGTTGTTTGCAAGGCAAGCACTTAAAAATAGATAGAAAACCTTCCAGAAATTGGGATCCACTGAGAAGCTGATAAACCCTGAGATCAACAGCCCCGCCCCCGCCCAACTTATTGGCGTTTTGCAAAGCCCACCTGCAACCAGTCCAGATGCCCTGTATTATCTCCTGGCCATGTTTGACATTTTTAAGAAACGAGATAATGTAACATTAATAAATTTTTTTAAAAAGAAAAACATTGGTGGTGTGGGGCTGGAGCAATGGCGCAGAGGGTGGTGTGTTTTCCTTGCACGTGGCCGACCCGGGTTCGATTCCCAGCATCCCATGTGGTCCCCTGAAAGCCTCGGGGGATGACTCCTGAATGCAGAGCCAGAAGTGACCCCTGTGCATTGCCAGGTGTGACCCCCCCAAAAAAAACATTGGTAGTGAGATTGGTGTTGAAATATATGCCTAAAACTCAACCCTCAAGTTCTTTTATTAAATAAAAAAATTAAATTAAATAAAACTATTTTTATTTTTAATTTTATTTTATATTCTTTAGAAAGCTTCAACTTTTTTTTTAATTAGTGAATCACTGTGGGGTGCAATTACAGACTTACAAACTTTCGTGCTTGCGTTTTAGTCATACACATGCCTCTACTAGTGCCCATTCTCCACCACCAATGATCCCAGTATCCCTCTCACCACCCCCCTCCCTACCCCCCCACCCCGCCTCTGTGGCAGGGCATTCCCTTTTGTTCTCTCCTTTTGGGTGTTGTAGTTTGCGCTAGAGGCATTGAGTGGCCATTGTGTTCGATTTATAGTCTACATTCAGCTTGCATCTCCCCACCCTAGCTGGTCCTCGAAACATCCTTTACTTGGTGTTCCCATTCTCTATCTGAGCTGCCTTTTCCCCCAGCATTTAAGGCTGGCTTGCAAGCCATGAGATAAAGCTCCTGGTCCTTATCTCTACTATTCTTGAGTGTTAGTCTCCCATTCTGTTACTTTATATTTCACAGGTGGGTGCAATCTTTCTATGTCTCTCCCTCTATTTCTGACTCATTTCACTTAACATGATACTTTCCATGTTGATCCATTTATATGCAAATTTCATCTTTTCTAACAGCTACATAATATTCCATACACATAGCATTCCATACACAATTCCATTGTGTAGATGTACCAAAGTTTCTTTAACCAGTCATCTGTTCTAGGGCATCCATTTTTTTTCCAGATTTGGGCTATTGTAAACAGTGCAACAATGAACATACAAGTGCAGATGTCATTTCTACTATACTCTTTTGCCTCTCCAGAATATATTCCCAAAAGTGGTATAGCTGGGTCAAATGAGAGCTCAATTTCTAATTTTTTGAGAATCATCCATATTGTTTTCCAAAAGGGCTGAACCAGTCAGCATTCCACCAGCAGTGAAGGAGAGTCCTTTTCCCACATCCTCCCCCAACACCGGTTGCTTTTGTTTTTTTGGATGTGTGCCAGTCTTTGTGGTGTAAGATGATATCTCATTGTTGTTTTGATCTGCAGCTCCCTGATGATTAGTGATGAAGAGCGTTTTTTCATGTGCCTTTTGGCCATTCGAATATCTTCTTTGAGAAAGTTTCTGTTCAATTCATCACCCCATTTTATGATGGGGTTGAATGTCTCTTTTTTTAGAGTTCAACTAGTGCCTTGTATACCCTTGATAACAACCTTTATCTGATAGGTATTGGGTAAATATCCTTTCCCATTCTGTTGACTGTCTTTGTATTTTGGTCACTGTTTCTTTGGAGGTGCAGAAGCTTCTTAGTTTAAAATAGTTCCATTTGTTAATCTCTGTTTCCACTTGCTTGACCAGTAGTGTGTCATTGAAGATAACTTTGGCTTCAATGTCATGGAGGGTTTTGCCAACCTTGTCTTCAATGTGTTTTATGGATACTGGTCTGATGTTGAGGTTTTTAACCCATTTTGATCTGATTTTCGTACATGGTGTTAGGTAGAGATCTGAGCCCATTTTTTGCATGTAGCTGTCCATTTTTGCCAGCACCATTTGTTAAAGAGGCTTTCCTTGTGTCACGTTTCTTGCTCCCTTATTAAAGATTAGGTGATCATATATTTGAGGGTGTGTATAGGGACATTAAACCCTGTTCCATTGGTATGTGGCTTTGCCTTTATTCCAGTATCACTTGTATCACTTGTCTTCCCATTGATCTTCAATTTGCTCGAACGGGTGCCAGTAATGTCTCCATTTGTCCCTGTCGCATGCTAGTGTAGCCCAATGACATCTGCTCGCTCCAGGAACAGGAAGAGCCTCAAACCATTCATTTAGGGTTTTAACGAAAAGTCTGGCATCTTGTTGGTGGGCGGCCACGCTGTCTTTTGACGTCCCGTGGAATCCAGTCGGTAACAGCTCTAGTCTAGAGGTCGACTCTGAATCGCATTACATGTCCAGCCCATCTGATTTTTGATGTCTTGGCAAACGAGACAGCGTCCCTGATTCTTGATAGTTGATGGAGGTCGGAACTCCGGATTCCTTCTCTCACTTGAGTGAGACATAATACTCCTAGCATAGCTCTTTCAATTCCTCTTTGGGATACCCAAATAGCATTCTCATCCTGTTTGCATAGGACCCAGGTCTCTGAGGCATATGTTAGTGCAGGAAGAACGGTGGAATTGAAAAGATGTGCCCGGAGTTGGAGGTCCTTCTTTCTCTTAACCACTTCTTCGATGCTCTTGAAGGCATTCCACGCTGCTCTCTTCTTCCTGCACAGTTCTGGCGCCAAGTTGTTCCTCATGTTGAATTCTCGACCCAGGTACACATAGCTGCTGCATTCGGAGATGTTCATTCCATTGAGAGCAAATAGAGCATCAGGAACTAATTCGTTTTTCATGAGCATCTTCTTGTTGGGGTTCAGCTGCAGTCTGACCTTTCCACACTCGCAGTCGAAGTCAGCCAGCATTTGTGCTGCTTGGCTAATGTTTGGGGTTATGAGAACGATGTCATCTGCAAAGCGGAGGTGGTGTAGTTGCCAACCGTCTATCTTCACTCCCATTCCTTCCCATTCCAGTTGTCGCATGACATTCTCCAGGGTGGCACTGAAGAGTTTCGTTGAAATGGTATCGCCCTGTCGAACCCCTCTCTTTACGTCAATGATCACTTCCGTCTAGAATGGTGAGATGCTGGTGGTGAATCCGTAATATAGCTCGTGGAGAATCCTGATGTACTGAGTTTGAATGCCCTGTTTGGCTAGGGCTTCAATGACCGCTTCATTCTCAACAGAATCAAAGGCCTTCTTTAAGTCGATGAACTTTAGATAGAGCAGCATCTTGAGCTCTCGTGAAACTTCAGTGAGTTTGGTCACTGTGTGACAACATTCAGCACAACATTCATCGTGCTGAATCCTTTTCGGAACCCAGCTTGCTCACATGGTTGTCCTTCATCTAGTGTTCTGCCTATTCTATTCAGGATGACATGAGTGAACAACTTGTAGAGGACAGACAACAGGCAAATTGGGGGATAACTGCCGATGTCGTGGATGTCTCCCTTCTTGTACAATAGAACAGTTCTGCTGGTTTTCCACTGGGATGGAACCTTGCATTCAGACAGGTAGCGTGTGAAGAGCCGAGCCAGTCTGTTGATGAGTACTGGTGGCAGATTCATCAGGTGTTCAGGTCTGACCTTGTCTGGACGGGTGCTGTACGTGTCTTTACCGACAAAATGGCATGTTGAACTTTGGAAGGTAGGACGTTGGGAACGACATATCCATCCATCCTGTGGAATTTGGTATGTGGGCAGGTGGATGTGGCTGTCAAAGAGATCTGAGTAGAAGTCATGAATATTCCTCTCTATTGCCTTTCTGAAAGATGTGATAGATCCATCAGGATTTTGGAGGGCAGTCATCTTGGTCTTATAATTGGCGAAGGACAGGTGAGCATTGCAAATACTGTTGTTCCAGTACCATGCCATTTTAATTATTACCACTTTGTAGTAGAGTTTGAGGTTGGGGAAGGTGATGTTTCCCATCTTCTTTTTACCCAGAATTTCTTTAGATATTCGTGAGTATTTGTTGTTCCATATGAATTTCAGGAGTGTTTGATCCACTTCTTTAAAGAATGTCGTGGGTCTCCTTATAGGGATCACATTGAATATGTACAATGCTTTGGGGAGTATTGCCATTCTTGACAATGTTATTTCTCCCAATCCATGAGCAGGGGATATCTTTCCATTTCCTTGTGTCCTCTTTTACTGTGTGAAGTAGGGTTTTGTAGTTTTCTTTATATAGGTACTTTACCTCCTTAGTTACCTGATTCCGAGGTACTTGATATTCTGAGGCATGATTGTGAACAGGATTGCTTTTTCCATGTCACTTTCTTCTCTCTCATTATTTGCATATAGGAAAGCCATGGACTTTTGGGTATTGATTTTATAGCCTGTAACTTTGCTATACAAGTGCATTGTTTCTAGAAATTTCTTGGTAGAGACCTTAGGGTTCTCTAAATATAGTATCATATCATCTATATTACAAATAATAAATAAGAATAATAAAATTATTTTTAATGGCAACTGATTTAGAGAACTGTCACTGTCACTGTCATCCCATTGCTCATCGATTTGCTCGAGCAGGCACCAGTAACGTCTTCATTGTGAGACTCATTGTTACTATTTTTGGCATATCAAATATGCCATGGGTAGCTTGCCAGGCTCTGCTGTGCGGGCGAGATACTCTCAGTAGCTTGTCAGTCTCTCTGAGAGGGGTGGAGGAATCGAACCCGGGTTGACCACGTGCTGGGCGAACACCCTACCTGGTGAGCTACTAAGTTGTAAGCAACCAAGAAGAGAAATCTTGTTTCTGCTCAGAATTTCCAAAAGATTAGGGAATTGGAAGCATCCGTATATGATTAGAAGCACCCATGTGGCTTGGGAAGTGAAAGCAGATAGTAATGTCAGCTTGGTGAAAAAACTTGGAAGAGACTTGCATCGTCAGATATTTCTCCTCATAACACACAGACACACACACACACACACATGCACACGGAAATACACAGATACACACATACACACACACTAACACACTCACATTGTTGGATGGTCTTATCAGCATTTTTCTTAGACAAGAACCAAGAATATCTCTTGACCAGGAACACCTGGCTGATGCAGGTGTAGCATTCTCTTCTTCAAAGTATTGACTCCTGTGCTCTATGCCTGGCCAGCACATGGTTCACATCCCAGCAGTGAAAATGCTATAGGCCAGTGGTCTTCAGTCCCGATACAGCTTGGACCTGCACTAGTGTGTGGACCAGAAGTTGAAGAATTCCCATTTAGGGCACTGAAACCAGGCCCCTCAAGTGAACATTCATCTACCGTGGGTTAAGGAGATTTTGTTCTTGTACTGATTTTCCCACATGATGCTCAGAAATCTGCAAAGAAGGCACAGGCAGTAGATCAAAACCCTTCCTGCAGAAATTGAAATCAACTGAGAAGAAAAGCAGGTAAACCCTGAGATACCACTCACCCCTCCCTCCTTGAAAGCTGCCCAGTCTATTGGCGATTTGCAAAGCCCACCTGCACTAAGTCCAGATGCATGTCCAATCACTGTTACTCTAGATGTTAAAGAGTGAGGATAGCAAGACTTTGAAGGGGAAGGCTGATTAGAGAGAACAGAAGCCATGCAGGAAATAAAGTCTCAACAACACTTAAACTCCTCTCACAACCCTCTCAAAAGAAGAAAAAGAACATTGTATCCAGAAACCAACAATAGGATGTTGATTTAAAATGTGTCTGGGGACTATAGTGATAGACCAGGGGGTAAAGCACTTGCCTTGCTTCTTTCTGACCCTGTACCAAATCTCCAGCATCACATATGGTCCCTTGAGCATCTCCAGGACCACTCCTGAGCACTGAGTCAGGAATAACCCTTCAAAACCACTGGGACTGGCCCCCAAGCCCCCCAAACATGATGTTTTTAAAGGCCAGAAAAGTCTCTTGAAAATTAAAATGACAATACGTAGATGTTCCAGCGAATGTACTCAAACATAACTTCTCTTACTGAAAAACAAAAAGCCAAGTATATGGAAAAGAGAATAGGAAAGAGCAAATTTAGGAGATTCGTTTAGGAGGTCCAGAAGCAAAATAAAAGGACTTAAATTTCTTTATTATTGAAGTAATGTTACATTATAACATTTCATAAGTTTCAGGTGTGCATCATTGAAAATCTATCAAAGTAGAGGTTTGATTTAGTTCAGTGCAGAAAGTCTGATTTAGAACCAAAAGCATTAAAATATAATAGAAATTATTATTTTAAACCTTCCAGAAAATTTCCCCAAATTGAGGACATAAATTTTAAATGGAAAAGACTGATACAGTACTCAAAGAAATTGACTCAGGAATCAAGACTAAATTTGCCACTTCTGGGAAATAATCTAGCTTTTCAGAGAAAGTGGAAAAATATGTCAGTCACAAAGTGTAAAACTGGTTTTGCACTTCTCGAATAGCAAAATGGAAAACTGAAAACAATGGAACGAAACTTTCAAAATTTGAAATCCAGAAAATTTCCTGGAAAAGTTGAGAGTTAAAAACAGGGAAGAGGGGTTAGAGTGATAGGACAGAAGGGTGGGTATTTGCCTTGCATCAGGCCGTTTCTGGTTTGATCGCCAGCATCCCAGAATCCTTAAGCACTGCCAGGAGTGATTCCTAAGTGCAGAGCCAGAGGTAACCCCTGAAAATCTCCGGGTGTGGCTCCCAAAGGCCCCCCAAAAAATATAGAACAGGGAAGAACTCATACAGTCAACACACAATGATTAATGATTCTGGGAAGAAGGAACCCACTCCCACTCGGATACTGAGAGGGCACTCTGTCTCCTGGCACTTGGAGTCTGGGACCTTGGAGAGGGATCCCCAGGACTTTTGAAAGTGCTTGAAGAGCTTCCTTATAAATGTGGAATTTGAAACTGGTGAGATGGTACCAGGGTTCAGGTGAATTCCTTGCATGCCACCAACCCTGGTTTGATCCTCAGTACCACCGGTCCCCTGAGCATCCTTGGGTGCATTTCTGGAGGCCTCTCAGTACCAGTCATAGTAGGAGCACTGCACCCTCAGCCTTTCCATGGAACCAGTGCTGAAATGACCAAGAAGGCCCAGGCCACCCTGAGCATTGCATGCCCCCTCCCCAATAAATCATGTGAAATTGATGTGTTTTGACAGACTGTAGACATGTGGGGGAGAGTTTGAAGCTGGACAATGATCATTTATAGAAAACTAAGCAACTAAAACCAAGCCAGGGAACTTTGGGGACAATAGTATTTGTGAGAAAGGAAAAGTAAGTGTATGGTTCCAGCCATACAGTTCATCTGTGAATAACATTTATGCAACTAGCAGTAGATAGTGACAAAGTGTGTGATTTTATTGATAACACTAATGTTGAGGACATGGTGTGGTGTCTGTTGATGTAACTGTTCTGTGTATATGTGCTTCTGTAAGTATTCATGCATATCTATATACATGTGTATATGGTGTGTGTGTCTATGTATGTATGCATTTGTGTATGCTTTGTAAGTGGAATTGACGTCGGTGGGCCCCACGGGTGACTTTCGTGAAGCCGGGAGGAGAAAGATGGTCACTTTCTCTCCAACCGCCTCAAACACCCGGGACCCAGGGTTATTGGGTTCTTGTCTCGCTCGCGGAAAAGAATTTCAGGAGTAGACAAGCAGTGAAGTAACAGACTTTATTTAGAAGGTCTTAGGGAAGGAGGAAGAGATAAGTGGAAAAGGAAAACCAGTAGGAGTAACGTGCTCAAGAAAGAACGCGGGCTCCTCCAGAGATGGAGAGCGCCTTGAATGGACTATTGGGCTGTTTTTTATAGGCTCTTTACAGCCTGCCCCCACCCACATGCGGTTTCTTTCCAAGTATACCAGGGAGGTTGGGAGTGGTGATAGCCTTCTTTGGGGAACCTCCTGGGGAGGGGTCTATTATCCTCAGAGTCTGTTGAAGGTCTTATCAGGTGCGGTTCCACAGGGTGGGGGTCTATTATCCTCAGAGTCTGTTGAAGGTCTTATCGGGTGCGGTTCCTGTGTCCACAGGGTGGGTCAGTCTCAGGATTCTCCTCCCCGGAGACTTTGATGATCTAAGTTTCATTACCAGGGGCCTTTCCCTACCTACCCGCCTACATCAGAATGGGTGTCTGTGAGTCTGTTGGAGGCTCAGACCTTATCTTCTTAGAGATAATGTCAAATCTGAAAAAAAAGATGTGTCAATAGAAGCATGCTATATATAGTAATAAAAATTAAAATCCTTATCGTGTAAATGTTAAGGACTCAGGAATAAGATAATCAAGCCACATTAGGCAGTCAGCATGTAAAATTGGTCCTTTTAAACTAAATGGGTTCAGTGAGGGTCTGGAGAGTTAGTTAGGAGAGAGATTAATAAGGCCTCGCTCGTGGCCAACCTTGGTTTGATCACCAGCATCACATGATCCCTGAAAGTCACAGTGGTGCAGAGATAGCTGAAGGCCCCTGAGCACTGTTGGGGTGGCCACAGCTTCTGAGTCCCATGTTGAACCACTGTCCCCGTTGACCAAGAATCTCCAGGAGCAGCCCTGGGACCTCCAGAGCAATGTTTCAAGAGGCCCTTCAAAATAAACAACTGAATTCAATCAATCAATGGTTGCCCAAATTGATGAAACGGAAATCTATTGTGAAAAGACTTAATTCAGTTGTCTTGCAACATTTCTAAATGTTTGGTTGCCGATCACACATTAGCCAAGCGAATTCGCCTGATACCCAGATGAGGCTGCCTTTCCCTGAAGTCCACCTATAGTCCAGTTGAGGCTTTCCTCCTGCTTTTCCGCATCGTCCCAGCCCCTGACTCCTGATGGATGCTTCTGGCATGGTAAGCAGATGCATGGTTGGCACAGACAAATTTCTTTTTGTGCCATACCAGGTGGTGCAGGACTTGATGCTCAGGGAACACTTCCCAAAAGCTCCTGGGACCTTGAAGTTCCTCATCTAAAGTAGCTCCCTGATCTCAGCTCTGCTTAAATGTCTTCACACTGAGGTGGCCTCAGACCCCCCACTGTCTCAGATGCTTGTGTTTTCCTTCTCTTTGGGGGCAGGGGAGTATCAGAGTCACCAGCACTATTTTCAGGCAATAGGACTAGCAGTTGCCTTCATGCACCTGACCCCAGTACCATCCCCAGTACCCTATATGATCCCCTGAGCCCTTCCAGAAGGGATCCTTAAATACAGTTAGGAGTAAGCTCTGAGCACTGCTTGGTGTACCCCCCTCAATCAAATAAAATTAAAGCAATACAATATTTTTACAGGAGTTTTTTTTATTATATGTGAAAACTAAGTATTCTTGGTCAATATACTTTGATTGAAATTTCCGCTCCTCCATGCAAATGATATTTGACCACAGCTCAAGTCCTGATTTTCAGGAGAGACACCAGCTCATCCTCCTCACAGTGCCATCATGGCTAAAAGGGCCACAATTGTCTGAATGACCACTGTGTCCTGTGTTGGGGCTGGACTGAGCTACCAGGGCGAGCCCATGTATACTGTACCGTACTACGGACAGGAACATAGGGACCCATGAAAATGGGCGAGACTTCTCGTGTGTCCTGACTGGTTTGGATGAAGCTGAACATTTTCCCCCTTCAAGCTGCCTTCAGAAAAAATAATTTCAGTATATTGAAAAGAGCAGTTTTTCCTTCTCTCACAGAAACCTGGCTGGTCTTTGACATGCAGATGGTGTTAGCCAGGCCTAACCTTTTGTAGATTGTAGATTTCAGGTGCAGGGCCCAGCTTTGTCTTTGGGATGTAAATCCAAGTGCTTTTAGCCCAAGGAAGGTTTCAGTTTTGGTTTTGCATCTTTCCGGAGGCCTAGATTACTGGCCTGCGGATACAAGGAAATAATGTTGCCTCAATGTTCTTCCTGTAACATCTTTTGATGCCTTTGGTGATGTCACTGTACTGCGCCCTTTAGGGGTACCATGATCAATAAAAGGAGGTCCACCAGGCCCTCTGCCTTTGCTAAGAGCCAGAGCGAGCCTTAGTCCTCCAATCAATGCATTTCTTCCACATTCCTATCTCAGCGCCTCCGACTGCATGAACGTTCACGCAACAGTCGTGGGCCTTCATCTTTAAGCACAGTGTGAACAGCTCCTGCCCTCCTAGAACTAGAAAACAATCTTTTTTATTTGTTTGTTTTTGATGCGGGTGAGGCAAAGCAATGGCGGTGAGTCTCTGTGTTTGTTCGCAATTCACAGGTTCTTCAGTATTTTCCAGAATGAAAATATTGAATAATAAAGATGCTCAGACTCAGAGTTGGAAAAGACAACAGTTTATTGGAAAGTAGAAGAGAACAGAAAAGGTGCTTCCCAAGTGGGGATGAACTTAGTATATATATTTAGTATATATACATACATATATATATATACACACACACATATCACAATCACGAAATCCCGTTGATCATTGAATTACTCAAGTGGTCTCAGTAACCTCTCCATTCGTCCTATCCCTGAGATTTTAGAAGCCTCTCTCTACTCGGCCTTCCCAACGATGCCGCATTGGAGGCTCTTTCAGGGTCAGGGGAATGAAATCCAGCTTGTTCCTGGCTTTGACATATGGATACATCTTGAGAAGCTTGCGAGGCTCTCCCATGCAGGTGAGATATTCTTGGTAGCTTGCCAGGCTCTCCGAGAGGGGTGGAGGAATCAAACCCCGGTGGGCGGCATGCAAGGCAAACACCCTACCTGGGGTTCGATTCCTTCACCCCTCTTGGAGAGCCCAGCAAGCTACCAAGAGTATCTTGCCTGCATGGCAGAACCTGACAAGCTACCCATGGTGTATTCAATATGCCAAAAACAGTAACAAGCCTCACAATGGAGACGTTACTGGTGCCTGCTCAAGCAAATCGATGAACAACGGGATACAGTGATACAGTAATATATATATATACATATACATATATATATACATATGGCTATTTCTGTGAGATTTTTATAGGAAAATCGGGGTCTTTGTGTGAAGAGGACACAGGGAATCTGCAGGGTGGTTGAGCTGGTTTGTCTTTCTAGTCACCAATCTCGGGTGTTGTTTGTTATCTTAGTCTTGTGACTCCTAGTTCTGGGACAGAAGAATATGGTCCTGGGGAACCTCAGGAATGTTAAAGACAGGGCTTGGGTATGAGGTGTAGTCGGTCGATGGGGAGAAATGGAACTGCTGGTGGGAAAACTGTGGGTTCCCCTCTTGTTGCCAAGGGGAAACTTTCTTTCACTTTTGGATTTTGGGCTACACCCCGAAGTGGTCAGGGATTACTTCTGGCTCTGCACTCAGGAATGATTCCTGGCAATGCTCAGGTTACCCTATGGGATACCAGGGACAGAACCTGGATCAGCCATGTGCAAGGCAATCACCCTCACCAATGTACTATCTCTCTGGACCCATAAAATACTAAAATGATTCAAAAAGAAGTTTCAAACTGACCAAAATAATTTTATGTAGTAGACACTTACCTAATTTATTAGACTGAGAATAGACTTTGGCATGATTGAGTAAATAAATAGACTGTGTGGGTAACCAGAGGATTATCCAAGGCTTAGGGGAAGAAATATATACATAATAAATATAAGCAATTTTGAAAGAAACATTTCTATCTTTAGTCAGGTATTTTGTACAGTTTGGTAGTCCTGCATATAGTCAATCTGCTTAATTTTAATGCACATTTCATTATCATGAGTCAATGACTATTTATAACATACCATGTCCACACCGAAGGGATAGTTCCCATCCACCACTGCTAACTGACCACCTCCAGCTGGACATTTATCACTTTTTCTAGTTTATGGATCATACCCTGCTGTGGTCAAGGACTACTCCTGGCTCTGGACTCAGAGATCACTTCTGGCCAGCGCAGAGGATTCTATGGGAAATGGAACCCAGGTCAGCTATGTATAAGACCAGCGCCTTCCTCGATGTCCTATCATTCTAGCCTATAAGACCTTTCTTTTTTTTTAGTTTCTTTAAGTAGAGATCCATCAAAAACCACACAAATGAACCGCACTTTGCTCTGTGAAATCGGAAACTAGTTGGAGAGAACAGAGAGAGGAATTCTACAAGTCACAGTGATTTGGACATTGTGAATCCCACACGGATCAGTCCAGGATCTTCCTACCTGTGACAGGTGTGACAGGGTCAGCCTGGGGGGAGCCAATGAGCCAGGTTCCTTTGGTTTAGACTAATCCAAATATTTCTCAATACTCCAGATTACCAGCACTTCAGATGCTAAATACTTTTGGTATGGAGCTGAATACCCCATTAAAACACACGAACAAAAATGCTTCCTTCAAAACCTTAAAATAGTCAATCCTTTGAAATTCCTGGATTTATTTGATGATTTCTTGGAATGCACCACGGTCTGAATTGCCACAAAACTCCAGCACAATCAATATAGAGAGATGCATGAATTTGTTCCCTTTATATTTGGGAGGCTGAGAAACCCAGGAGATACAAACTTAGCAACTTTCTGTGAGATATGTTATGGGAAGCAAAAGAATGACCTTAAAACACCTCAAGAAAATGCCTCACCAGCCCAATATTTTATTTGTTATCTGATTTATGGAAGAACAATAATGATTTTGAAATTTTTCTTCTTGTGCTACATAGTTTTGAACTAATTCTTCTTAACAAATAACCTTGCAAGCTTTAGTTTTACATTGTAAAACTAAAAAGTACCCTTTGTCCATTTGGACATTTGGCTATTTCACTATGACACACGTCCACAAAACATTAAAAATTTGAGAACAGATTATTTGACTACTATTGTGCACAGACTAGATCTTTTAATTTAATCTTTAAGATTTAAAAAATAAAGGTAAGGTTTAATATCCTGCCCCAGCTTGCACATCCCCTAAGTGATAAACACATATTCAAACACAGATAAACTCATTTGTCTAAGTCCAATGTTTATTTAACATTGCCATAACCACCCTACAAATATAGGAAAACAGAGAAGAAAAATAAAGACAGTGTGATAATATATGCACTTCCTTAAATAAAAACTGAGATGAAGTTGAAGAGATAGCTTAAAGAAGTCAAATTCTATAGCTTCCAATATAAACAACTTATTTTCTGGCTTTGGCTTATTGGCATATTATTCTGGGGGCTGGGGGAAATATAATAACAATTTTTTACTGTGCTATGTATTTGGCTGTAAAATAAATTTTTTAGAAAAAGTTTTGAGGTAATAAACAGATGAGATCGCATTAAATTAAAAAAAAAACATTTGCACTGCAGAAGAACTCATCTCTAGAACAGAAAGACACCCTACTGAATGGGAAAAATGGATTTGCACATCGTACATCTGACAAAGAACTAATAACTAAGATTTATAATGTGCTGTCAAAATGACAGCCTAAAAAAACAACCCCAGAACATTGTAAGATATTTGCATTATAAAATAACATCTCCAAATTCTGGAGAAAAGTATTGAAGCTACATCTCTCAAAGGCATAACATTTTAAAGTTATGTGACCTTCTATTTTCAGCAAACATGGAACTCACTGTGAGAATCATGGATAGAACAAATTAACTTGTTCTCTCACTACCCTTGCACCCTGTGCTGAGCATCAAGGGACTAATAATTGCTGAGCACAGCCTCTTCTGATTTACCTCTAATCTACCAGAAACAGAATCCCCTGAAAGGGCACAATTAGAAAACTGAGTTTACAATATAGTGCCAGAATATCTGGTATATCTACTACAAACTCCATTGAAGGAGGCATTGATGAAATGTAAATTTTTTGGTCAAGATGGTATCTTCAAGCCCAGTTGAAACTATTCAGTAAATACTCCGGGTTGTATCACCAAAAACCTGACTAATAAGTCTAAGAAATAGACACTGGTATTGAAAATAAGCAAGAATCTATTGAATCAAAACCATTCTTTTTTAAAATTTGTTTTTTTGTGTGTGTTTGGTGACCAGATATTACTTCTTCCTTTTAAGCAGATTGGGAGTGGAGAGAGCTGAAGGGGCACTGAAGCCTGGAAAGTCTGATCCTTACAAATGTGGTCAATGTTGCCAGAATGAATATGGGAAGAAGGGTAGCAGCTCGGCATAGGGTGGTATTCATTTCAAAATAGCCCAGAGAATCTGCAGCCAATGGAAGCATGCTAATCACTGCATCCAGGTAGATGCGGTCTCATTTCTCTCATTCCCAATACCTCTGGAGGACACAAGTGGACAAAGAAGACCACTTGAAGAAAATCTAGAAATTCCTTCTGGCAAACTCGGTGTGTGAAGTTTCACAGACAGACTCAAGGGAAGAGTTAGCCAAGGTAAGGCTGCCTGTGCCACATTCCTGAAACTCTGAGAAAATTGACCCAGTAGGGCTGCACTCAGTCTGAAGCCAGAGGAATAGAAGAAATGAGGCACAGGAGAAACCTCAATCCCATTAAAGATATCACTTTAAAAGCTACAGTTAGGATCGTACTAATTGGTAAAATTCGGTATGTTTTCCCTCCACATAGAAGAATTATGTCAAGGATAGCCCTTGTCACTTCTAGTTGTCACTGCACTGGAGGCTCCAACTGTGTCAATGAGAAAGAAAATAGATAGCTGGTAGTTCAGCTGAAGGCAAAGGGTAAATCGATCTCTGCTCACAGATTAAGTCATTCTTGTATGAAGAAAATCCCAATTGATGCACAAAGTTGAGAGCAACAGTTTATGAAAATGCAAAAAAAAAATCCAGAAATAATGCAAAACAAAAATCCCCAAAAATGCTTTCAAATAGAAAAACAGTTAGTAAATGTAAGCTTTCTGATTCAAGATGGAGTAATCAACACAATAGCACCCTCAGGACAGCTGCTCAGAGAGATCCAGGAAATAAAACGGCGAGTTCAGAAATCAATGCACATTTACCACCAACAGCTTCTCAACAAAGGAGCTAAGGAATTTTTTATACTGAAGAGAAAAGACTCTTTGGACAAATGTTTCAATTTGATAACTTTGGGGGGAAACCTAAGAGTCATCTGTTTTATTGGAGTTTTCTGAAATTGTTGGGAAGGTAAAATTGATAGATGGTTATCAATTGAGAGACATTTCAAGTCATCTATATTTTTAATGACTTCCTACTGGGCTATTAATTATTGACTGTCATATTAAAGTTTTGAACTGTAACTCAACTTGTAGATTTCTCCGTAAGAGCCTATAATTTTTTGTTTACGTATTCTGATGCTCTGTTTTAGAAGCACATATGTTTAGGATGGTTGTACACACTTATAAGACACATCTTTAGTATGATGCAGTATCTCTTTATTAGTAGTAAATTCCATTTTTCAAAAGTCTGCTTTGCTCAATCTAATAGTAATATCACAACTTTAAAACATGCTTTTCCATTCCAGGGACTGACTCAGGGCCTCACACATATATGAGAATCATGTGGTTTACTGTAATTACATTATGGACCCCTTTAAATTTATTTTGGTATATAGCAGTAGAATAGTACATAGAGTGGCATATCTTTTTTCCATCCTTTTAATCAATTTCTCTTAATACTTGAAAGATAAGACCCTATATACAACATAGATTAGGGTCTTAGATTAGGGTCTTTTTTAAATCCACTCTAACCATTTCTGTTTTAATTGCTGCATTTAGTCATACTTTGGGTGTTGTGTGCATGGGTCAAATACCCCCCAGATGTGTAAATTATATACTATTTCTTTGCCCCCTTTTTTAAGGAAGTTTTCCCTCCACATAGAAGAGTTATGTCAAGGATAGCCCTTGTCACTTCTAGTTGTCACTGTGCTGGAGGCTCCAACTGTGTCAATGAGAAAGAAAATGGGTAGTAGGTAGTTAAGCTGAAGGCAAAGAGGTAAATCTATCTCTGCTCACGAATAAAGTCATTCTTGTATTGCCTTCCCTGGTTTTGGGTTTGTTTGTTTGTTTGTTTTGTTTTGTTTTTTGCTTTTTGGGTCACACCTGGCGGTGCACAGGGGTTACTCCTGGCTCTGAACTCAGGAATCACCCCTGGCGGTGCTCAGGGGACCATATGGGATGCTGGGAATCAAACTCAGTTCGGCCGAGTGCAAGGCAAACGCCCTACCCGCTGTGCTATCGCTCCAGCCCCTGCCTTCCCTGGTTTTAATTGAACATTTGGTATGATTTGTTTTTATCAAAATCTATTAATTATTTATCTTTCAAAACATTATTGCTGCTCAGAATTTACAGCATATATCTTAGCTATTTGTTGTTAAGTAGTCTATGCAATCTACTGTGTGATGCTAATACTTTATCAGAAATAGCCCACTCTTCCCTTTTAATCCTGGTGATAGTGCAGTCACTCATTCCTATCATCTTTATGCCATACTCTCTAATTGTATTGTTGCTATAATTATTTAAATTATTTAGTTCATTTGGTTTTGGCCACACCAGCAGTGCTCAGGAGACCCTATATAATACCTGCAGGAGAACCAAGGTCAGCCACCAGCAAGACAAGTGCCTTTGCCTCTGTACTAGTTCTCTGGCTAAACACTATTTTTCATATGACTTAATATAAAGAAAATCAATATAGTGATATTTATTTCACACTTCTTTACTTTCACTGCAGCCTTTTAGTGTAGTGGTAAAGTGTGCATGCTCCTTAATATTGGCAGTTCTCTGGCTCTGTTTCCTAAAAGTGCTGATCATGGGACCGCTCTACTCCTCTATCTTCCCCCAACAGGGAAATTAGGGAAATCGAGATCCCTGGAGGAGAATACCCTTCCCGAGCTGAGATAAGGCCCCTAGCATCATCTTCCATGGAGAGCAGGTGTTTGTTATGCAGATGGTCTGGTAGAGATCCCAGTGTTTACTCTGACCCTTCTCCCCGTCAGACCCAGTGCCTGGTTCCCCCTGCCAGTAGCAAGAGTTTTCTAATTTCACCACGAGAACCTTGGCAAGATTCTTGGGATGGATTCTCAAAGAATGCAGCCCCCAAGGAATTTCTCGCTCATATGCTGTCTGCACTCAGAACCGATCAATTCATCAAAACTGCCTTTTAGGAGAGAAACTCTGGCTCAGTTCCTGCTTATGCTAATAGGGAATTCTGGTCAAATATCATCAAGGAGATTCTATGGGTGAAGCTGAACCATGGAGTTTGGATCAAATTGTGCTTATTATTCAACATGTAAAACCCATCTTCTCAATGGTGGGTGACTGGCATAGAAATGGCCCACTTGGGACTGGAGCAATAGGGCACTTACCTTGCATACAGCTGAACAGGGCTCAATCCACAGCATCCCCTATGGTCCCCTAAGTACTGCCAGAAGTTATTTCTGAGTGCAGAGGCAGGAGTACCCACTGAGCATCTCCAGGTGTGTCCACCCTCCCCACCCCCCAAAAAAAAATGAAAAAAGAAAGAAATGGCCCAACTCCACAGCTAATGTCGAAGAGAATGGCCAGCAGCTACTTTCCTGGGTAAGACCTGTAGATGGTCCTTCTCTGAATGGGGTGGGCAGGTTTTACCTTTCTACCTGAGGCCCCCACATCCTCTAGCTTAGCAACAGCCCAGCTGCACAGCTGAATCTCAGCGAGCTGCCAAGCCACTAAGTCGTTGAAGCTAGTGTCAGCCCAATATCAGCAGAGCAGATCTAGGGGGAAAGTTGCATAGAAGCCCACCAAGGTCACTGCGTCAAAAGAATAGAAGGTTCAGCTAGCACTGACCAGCCCAGGACAGCCTCAGACAATACCCTTAGTAACGCCATTGTCAGATAAAACAGTGACCACAAATCAGCTTCTATCCAGTTCCTGATAATTCCATTTGCCTTTATGTTTTAACAAACATGAAAGAAATTTGTTTGTGCCTAATCAAAGAGCAGACTGGGGCAGTGGGTTAGGGACATTGGTGGATGAAAGGTCACATTTTGTGCGATTGGTTGTTGGAACATTGAATGCTGAAACAACTATATTAAACAATGTGGTAAATCACAGTGTTTTTTTTTTTTACCGTAAATAAACCCAAAATAAAACCCTAACATAAGATAAAACAAAACCTATAAAATAAAATAAAACTTTAAACAAAACACTAAATAAAAATACTTAAAGAAAGGTGGGTGACTATGTGCATTATAGAATGTCATCACTATTAAATGACTCCTATTCTCGTTTCTTTTCAATTGGATAAGCTTGTTTTTTAGGATAAGAAAAAATCAAAGAAACTATCAATGCTATGTTAGGTCTAAATGGAACATGGATCATGACCATAGCTCAGTAGTAAGATATATGCCTTCAGTGTGTGAGATTATGAATTTTATCCCCAGTTCTGCCACATTTATTACCACCACCATAACTACAATGGCAAACATGGGGCAAAAGAAAGGCAAATAACTACCGAAGCACTGGCAGCAAAGAAGCTGGACTAAAACATATATTTTGGAGCATACTGAGGTCTCATCTGGTAGTACTCAGAGGCAATTTCTGGTTCTGCACGCAGGCAGTGCAGGGAGGACCATAAGCTGACAGGGATTGACCTTGGATCTCCTGCATACACACTCAGTCTGGTGAGTTATCTCTCTGGCTGTGGAATCAAATTTAAAACCGACAAACTCCTCTGGACATGGGCTTTGAGAATGTCGAGAATGTTCTGTTTTCCCTTAGCTTTCCTTTTCCTTAAAACTCTGTCCTAGGAAACTGAGAACATTGGTGCATGGAGCAAGAGATTCTCTTGCTCCATGGGTGTGGAATATTGCATGCCTGAAACTCAACGATAAATAATTTTGCAATTCACAGTGACTTAATAAAAACTTTTTCAATAAAAAAGAAAATAAACAGCATAATCACACAAAAATAAAATAAAACTTGTTGAAACTTAAAAAAGAAAAGAAAAGAGCAATCCAGGCAGAAGGATTAGTGAGGAACTCTTCCTTAGACTTAAAGAATAGATACATCAGCAATGGTCAAGGATCAGGCCTGACAAAATCAATTAACTATTATCCTGCCCACAGTTTTGGAGCATTGTAACATACCTTATCTAAAAAGAGACTTTCCCAACTCATTTCCGGAATAAGCTGCTCAGAGAGAATTTCATGGAAGAGGTTGAGTTAACTATTTTTTGACCCTGGGACTTGTTTAATACAGCTCTTTCTCAACCCATCATCTTCCCCTAAAATAAATAAATTGATTTATTTCAGCCAGTGGGCAGTGAAACTGAACCTACTCAGTTACCTAAGTACCACTCTAATTTAATTCTTTTGCAAACTACTTGATTTGTAGACCAGGGAGTGTCAATAATAATTTATTTCAGTTTAGATTGTGGAAAGTTCATGTAACTGGACATGATGTTCTTACCAAATCCAGATACCTATGCTGAATCTTATAAAGCATTAAGAACAAATAGAGACAGAAAGATGGTTGTGCTAAAAAAACACTTACTAGATAATTTTTACTCTCATTTGTCATCTTAATTTGCATCAAGAAAAGAGGTCTTCCTTGGATTAATATTGCTAAAATGTTCTATTTCAAGAGGGAAGTAACTAAGCTTAATTAAAATGTTCACTATTAGGAACAATAACAGAGAGCAAACTGTTATGGGTAGGGCTTGGCATTCTTATTCTTTTCTTCATTTTATAAAAGTTGGATTTCTGTAATTATCCTAAAGAATGTAAGGGGGAGAAAGAAGCTGAGAAAAGTCATCTTCTAGGACAATTAAGTAAAATCACTTATAATTCAATAAAATGAGAATATTGGAAGATGAAAACGAGAGATTTATTCCAAGTGAGGATTTGTTCTATATGACCTTTCATGATATTTAGGCATCTGGCTTCTTAGATCAAGTAATCAACATGTTAATTAAAACTACATTTTTGTGAATGTCAAAACTGTCATCCACATTTTCAACGTTATAATTGTGGAAGACAAAAAGGAGAGCTTGTACATTCACACAATCACAGTCACAAACTCATCCTGAAGATGGTTGCCGTAATCGGGGCGGCTTCCATCCAGAACCCCTGGGTAACTAGAAGACGCTCAAGATAGCAGGAACATGGTCCAACTCCCTGGGCTGAGGGTGCTGAGCCGCCTACAAGTTAGGGTGTTACTTAAGGTGGAACAAAGAGCCTAAGGCAAATTTGGTGGATCCCAAACAATGAACCGGCTCAGAGAGGCTATTTAGTCCATCTGGGGACGCCCTGGAATTTGTCTGCCAGGCACTTGAGAGACACAAGTTCTTGGGGGACAGACTGTTTGTCATTTGAATGGGGAAATAAGATGAAGAAGAGGCCCCTTAGGAGATGGAGTTTTTTAAAACCAGGGTGACCCGTAGTGACATAGACACTCTGTCTGTTGTGAGCTTATGGACTACCCAGTGCTGGGGACAACACTGTATTCATGGACAGTGTTACCAGGACCCAACAATTCAAGGACCCAACAATCTTTGACACCTTCACTTTGTTTTTTTTTTTAAATTGTTGATTTGGGGGCCAGAGTGGTAGTACAAAGGGTTAGGTTTTTGCCTTGCATGTGGCTCACCTGGGTTTCATTCCTGGCATCCCATATAGTCCCCTGAGAACCACCAGGAGTTATTCCTGAGTGCAGAGCAAGAAGTAAGCTATGAGTACTGCTGGTGTGGCCCCAAAAATAAAGAGGATGATGATGATGATGATGATGATGATGATGATGATGATGAGGAGGAGGAGGAGGAGGAGGAGGAGGAGGAGGAGGAGGAGGAGGAGAAAAACAACAGTGATCTGACTGCTGTTGTAAATATGCCGATAATAATCTTTGACCTGTGAAGCAGTACTGTAGTGAATACTAACCAGGAAGTCGCCCCTTCTTAGGTGCCTACCTTCTCTGTTCCTCCATCCGGACTTATATGAACAGATAATTAAATCAGTAAATCAGTAAATTAAATACCTTTAACCCACCAGCCCTATCAAATGCCATTTATACCTTCAGTTCTCTGCAAGGCATTAGGTCATTTTGGAAAAGCAGGGCAGGTTTTACATTTGCCAAGTTAAAGGCAAAATTTCCTTGTTTTAAGAATTTTCAGAAAACAATCCAAAAGCTGCCAAACATGCAGGTATTAGTGCCCAGCCTAGAGAATAACCCCAGATATCAGTATCCCCCTCACATTTTGACCTCTGGAGCGATAGCACAGCGGTTGGGCGTTTGTCTTTCAAGCAGCAAACCCGAGTTCGATTCTTCCGCCCCTCTTGGAGAGCCAGGCAAGCTACTGAGAGTATCGAGCCCGCTCAGCAGAGCCCGGCAAGCTACCTGAGTGTATTGGATATTCCAAAAACAGTAGCAATAAGTTTCTCAATGAGAGACATTACTGGTGCCCGCTCAAACAAATCGATGAGCAATGGGATGACAGTGACTGGGTCAGGAATTGCATTTGAGGTCCAGTGTGGTACTCATTGCCCGGGAAATTGGAATAAATCAGGTGCTCTCTGGGGTATGTGGGGAAGCAGTGGTTCAAATTCTGCTATGGGTTTAGGGAAGCAAGGGGGAGAATTTGAAATTTCAGTTTTTCTCATACTGTTGGGGATTGATTAGATTAGACAAGAACCATGGTAAAGATACCCCTTCTGTCTGCAGGAGAGCAGAGACTAAGGTAGCAAACTTTTACTTTGTTTTTTTCTTTTTAATTTTTATTGAATCACCATGAGATAGTTATAAGCTTTCATGTTTGGGTTACAATCACACAATGATCAAACACCCATCCCTCCACCAGTGCACATTCCCCACCACCAATATCCCCAGTATACTGTCCCTTTCCCACCCTCCTCCTGCCTCCATGGCATATAATATTCCCCATACTCTCTCTCTACTTTTGGGCATTATGTCTTGCAACACAGACACTAAGAGGTCATCCTATTTGGTCCATTATCAGTTGGAATGGGAGATGTGTGCTGAAAGTAGATAACTTTTACTTCTTTGTTTTCATTTTGGTTCCAGTCTGTTCTATGGAGACATTAAATATTATATTCCCTAGGCCACCAACCTTCATTTAATGCCTGATGATCAGTGGGGATTCCACTCCCTCCCTCCCTTGGAGTGCTAGTGGCCAATTAAAGAACTGAAGGATAGTGTTTAATGAAGTAATGTACCTGAAAATTCAATACACGGAGACCCTTATTATCCATTTTCATGGTTGTGTCGCTAACCTCCCCCTGTTCTGAACACAGTTTGTTCCTGGAATAGGAATTGCAGAGTAAGAAGATACAGCTGCATATGCTGTCAACCCAAGGTGAGCAGTCTATAACACTGGAAATAAAAAATATACGAATGCACTGGAATCATTTGGACTTATTTAACATCAAAGCAGCTTCTGATGGTATGAGATCACCAGCCACCACATGAAGGCGTGAAGTTATATTTTTAGGCTTCTGGAAATCTTCCATTTTTGGGAAAGGATGACATTTCCACTCAGAACCTTCCTTTGGAAGCAAAGAATTGTCTTCCCTTGGTTACACTGTCAACCCCTTACAAGTGGCACGTTGCAGTCTCCAAGTCCCCTAAACTTGGACTTGTCCCTCAAGGACAAGTTGGGGTCCCCCAGACTATGCCCCATCTATGATTATTCTACAAGGCTAAATTGATAAATTAGATAGTGCCTCCTGCTCACCACTGTGCCCTCTGTAAGATAGACTTGTTTCTCTGCCATTATTGCTGACATATCTCCTGGAGATTCTTGGCATCCTTGGGTCAGTAAATGTATCTATTCATTTCCACGTGTCCTGTGGCATATATGTCCTACACATCACTTTCTGCAGGCGAGAACTATAAATAACCAACCTAAAACAGAACACAGATTTCTTGGCAAAGTTCTCTGTGACTTCTATAGAATAGGGATGGTGTTTTGACTCCTCATGCTTCTGCTGGACGAGTGTAAACAAAGATTGTGTTCATTCCAATAAAGTACTTAATTAAGAAGAGTTGTTGAAATGTCAATAAATATTCAAAAGGGAGGCTTTCTGGAGATAATTTGAAATTCAAATAATCTGGCTGTGATAAATGAGAGTTGATAGTAGAGAAATTATTAGTCATTCGTCTGAATGTGCTTATTAGTCAGAGCAGCAGTTAGCACCATGGAGAGAAAAGAAAGGATGGAGGAGCTTGAGAAGCTCATCCAGTCAACGGCAGCAAAGGAGGTTAGAAGTGATCCTGTCACTCACCCAGGAAGAAACATGATTTGGAGATTTGCCTGCATGCCAGACAGGGACAAAGTGCTACAAAATAGACATGTTAGGGGGTCACTCAAGGAGCAATCTCGGCTTGAAGCCTCCTTATCATCATATCTGCCTCAATTTCAGCTACATTGTAAAATAAATGTCACTCTAAGGAACCAATGAAGGGAAAAATAAACATGACCCACATGATTGGGTTTTTCAATTGTTCTGTCTTCTATCTTCTAGAGATACCCTGGAAGCAATTTCATAAGAAACAAAAATAGAAGAAAGGGGAGGAGAAAGTCAGTGGTTATAGGATGCACTTCAGTGATGTCCACTCAGTACAAGATGATTTTTGATTTTACTGTTCTGGAGACAATTGAAACAGATTAAAGAACTTCTCCAAGACAACATAATTGCAAAGTAATAATGATTCTGGGTTTATTTGGTGTTACAAAAGCTTCCAATAACATCTTTATAGATCTAAAGAGATGGTAGGAAAATTTGTTTAATAGCCATGCATTTATTTACCCATCCACCTATCCACCCATGAAATTATCAGTACAAGGATAATGCATTTGCCTACCATGTGGTCAACCCATGGCACCATATATAGTCCCTCAAGCACTGCCAACAGTGACTCCTGAACACAGAGCCAGGAGAAATCCCTGTGCACCCTGGATGTGACCACCCCGCCATAATGCCTTTCCCCTTTCTCCTAAGCTTGCAAATAAATTCTATGAATTAACTGCTTTCTTATGTTCAACAATTCTATTCTTGTGAGCCATCATTCTAAAAATTTATGCTTATTTACTATGGTAATAATATTAAAGCATCCAAAACGTGAGGACTCATGTATTGCTTTGTTTAATTTAGTGTGTAACTGAAAATGACCCCACATTGAATACCAATGCCTCTTCTGAATATTAGGGATTTCTCATTTGTGTTAACAGCCATAGGACTCCATTACAGTGATTAGTGAAACACAAGTCTGAGATGTCTCTTCCAGAGGAGAGGGGCTGGAATGTTTTCTCCTTTCCTCATGGCTGTTCTTTCAATGGCAGATGTTCTTACTGGCACCTCAGCAGCCAGTGGACCATAAGAAAACTTAAGAACAAGGCAAAAAAAACTTGAGTCCTTGAAACTGGTTCACTGCCAGCCAAATTCAATTTTGCCAGCTTTACTAAGCTATAATTAGCATACCATCGAATTCAGTCCTTTAAAGTGTAGATTTTAATTGTTTTGAAGAGTACTTGCAGGTGTCTGCCATCGTCATTGAGTCAAATTTAGATAATTTTCTTTACCCCAATTAAATACAAGTCTCTTACTCTTTACCTTTGACCTTGCTAGGCTCCCACCCTAGCCTATACCTAGGGAACCAAGAATATTATTCTGTATTAGTAGATTTCAGTATTTTGGATTCTAATAAAAATTAATTATATGAAATACAGCTTTTAGTAACTTTCTTTTACTGACCAGACTATCCGTAAGGTTCATTTATATTGTAGCACGTATGAACAATTCATTCCTTTTTGTGGCCAAATAATATTGCATTCTGTAGATATACTACATTTTGTCTATCCATTTATCCATTGTTGGACATTTGGATTGTTGCTACCTTTTGGTATTTTGAGTAATTCTACTCTAACTTACACGTCTTTGTGGAGATATTGTTATCATTTCTCTTGGGCATAAACCTATTAGTAGAATTGCTGTATTGAACTGTAACTATGCTAAAACACTTGAGGAACTGCCAGACAGTTTTCTATAGTGGCTGTGCCCCCTGGCATGAGCACTTCCACATGTGCTCATTTGAGGGCATCTCCACAGTGCTCCAATATCTTCATGTCTTGGCCAACACTTGTTTGTTATCTGACTGATTCTACTCCTCCCAGTCAGTATGCAGTGACATCTGATGTTATTTGCGGTTTACCTTTCCCCAGTGAATTCCATCCTTATTGGTCATTTATAGTTCTTCCTTGAGAAGAAATGTCTTTTCAATACTTGTTGACCTATTTATCTTTTTGTCATTGAGTTGTAAGTTCTCAATACGGTCTAGACAGAATTTTAAAAAATGCATTATTGGCAAATATTTTCTCCCATTCTGTGGGTGACAAGCCACCTTTTCATGGTATTTTTTTTGTGTTCAAGTTTAAAATTTATGTTGCCCGTAATTCATTTTTTTGTATTGTTTGTGTTGGTGTTACATCTAATTGGTGACTTTTCCCAACTCCATCATGCATGTTTAATGCATATTTTTTCCTGAAAATATTATAGTCTCAGCTCTTACATGGATAAGGTTGTTCCATTTTGGCTAAATTTTTCTATATACTTAGGTACTGATCCAACATCATTCTTTATGTGTGAGTTTCCCATTCCCCTTGTGTCGTGTGTTTTAAGTACTCCCTATCAAATGCTCTTGGCATCATGGCCAAAATCAGTTGACTATTGATCTCTGGATTTATTTACATGTTCTCAGTTCTATTCCAGGGATCTCTTTATCTGTCCTTGTTTCTGTATGCTTACCACTGTTTCATGGTGAGATTAAAGAGTTGTAAATATTATACTTTTCTCTTTTTCAATATTATTTAGATATTCCAGTTATTTGCAATACTGTTGGAATTTTACAATGAGCTCCTGGAATTCTGACATAGAGTTTCTTGAAACTGCCTGAAAGCTTTTTTTTTTCAATTTTGTCATTTCTCCCCCAAAATTGCCCAGCCCCCCCAAACAAAACCCTCTGTTTGGTTTTACAAACTTTCTGTTTTCAAACTTAATTCTTAGTATTAGATCACCTATATTTAAATTATTTTTAATCCCAGAGGCAAGCTCACAGTCAGCTTTGTTATCTTGTGGTGGATCTTCACAAATAATTACTAGTTCTTAATGGATAGGACACAGAAGCTTCGGACGAAAAGCTCTGAACCATATTTGTTTTCCTTCAATTCACATTATTATCTATTATTTGAAGAAGTAATACTGTTTTAATGTGAAGATAATGTACATGCAGCCTGTAAATAACCCAAGGTGGCAGCACGTAGGGGAACAGTGTTCTTCCTCAAAGACACTGATTCTTTTGTGAGTGAGGAATTACTGTCCTGGTGAGTCTAGTAATTAGTTATGCTCATTTAGGTCAGTAAGTAATTTCAGCTCAGAAACACTAATGCTAAATAATGTCACTGGCTTTGGATGAAAATATAAAATTTAAGGGCCAGAGAGATAATGTTATGGGCTAAGTGTAGGTGGAAGGTCTGAATTCTATCTTGAGTGCCAGGGCACAGCCCCTGAGCACCTATTAGATGCAACCCTAAAATTAACTATGTGTGTTTTTTTCTAAGGCACTGGTAAAATTATATTATAAATTCCTATTCCCCAAGTGACTGATACAGCCCCTGTGGATGGCTGCTACCATCGCAAAGTGGTAGCAGGTTCTAATGAGGGCTGGGGGTGGGGAGCAGCAGGTTCTATTGGGGGTAGAGGGGTCGTTTCCATTTATTTACTTAAAGAAGACAGATTTCCAGAGAGATTCTGACGGAATGATTTTTATTTTTTCTGAAAGGAGGGTGATAAGTCAAATAAATCAAGACTTCACTATGAAAAATAAGATTAGAAAAGAAATTAAAATGTCACTAGCAAAGAGATAGTGCAACAGGTAGGGGGTTTTTTTGCATGCAGCTGATCCATGTTAAATCACAGGAACCCCATATGGTCCCTTGATCTCCACCAGGGATGATCCCTGAGCACAGAGTCAGGAGTAAGCCCTGAGCACTGTCAAGTGTACTCCACCAGCCAAAAAATAAACAACTCCAAAGTAAAATAAAGAAGAAAGGAAGTAAGGAAACTGTAAGCAAAATAGTTGATTAATATTAATACAAGATACAGGCACCACTTAGTATCACATACTGGAGAACGTTATTTGTGCAGCCTGTAATGTTGAAAAGAAAAACTATGATTTGAGGAGAAAACCCTTTTGGAACCTAAGGCCAGAATTGTCATTTTAAGTAAAAAAGCCAACTTACAGACCTGAATACAAGTTCATCTAAAGCGGGGGCATCCACATGAATGAAAAAGGTATCAGAAACAGAAAATAACATTTCCTTAGCTCTCCACACCCACCCATCACTCAGTTCTCTTACCTTCAACCCTGGACCTATGTATTTTTACCAACAGAACAAAACAACAAAGCAAAAATAAGTGGTGCCTTTAACAAAGAAATGGGAAAACTGTCACCTGGGAAGTCCTAGCTCTTCTCTGGGCGGGATAGATGTAATCCCTGAAAGTCCTTTGAATTCTGACATTGGGGACCCCTAGCATTTAGATCAGCCTACTGTTTCTCACCCTGTAATGAACCATTCCCTTCCCTCTTAACCCCCCAAAACATGCCCACCAGATTGTCTCCTCCCAAGGATGTTCTGCAGTGTCTGGAGTGCCTGATTGTGTATTTAGTGATTCTTCTCCTTCTCCTTTGTCAGGTACAACTGAGGATACAGGATGTGATGCCTCTGCTGAGGAGAGTCAGGGGTTCCATCACTGATTTCTACAAGGCTCCCAGAGTAAAGAATTAACTGTTCCAATATTGGAACACAAAGTGGGCCAATGTTGAAAATCTCGTGCTTATCGGAGAGGAAAACTCTCTTGTGTAGTTCAGAAAGCTCAGTGGTAGGAGGATATGACTCACCAGTTGGTCTAGAGGTTGAATGGCTCAGTGTGTGAATATAGGGACAAATACTGAACCTAGTGAATGAGTCGGTGAACTAGCACTTCTTGATTTGGCATCTTAGGATGAAACTACAGGAATCAAGTCATATAGTGTTGCCCTCAGCAGGGCCAAACCAAATTTATCAGTGGAAAAGAATATAGCGCAGATATGGTCCCTTTATCCATGGAGAATTGATTTTCAACAGGGATGAAAAGGCCTCTTTGAGCAAATACTGCTAAAAGAATTGGATATGTTATGAAGAAATTGAACTCAAGTGAGTCCTCGGGTGCAATCCCATCACCGCAATATATATGCATGCATACAAATGTATGCGAATGTAAGTCAAATATACCATAAGTGCAAGTGTCATATGTAAGATTATAAGTCTCCTTAAATAACAAAGTTAGGACAAGTCTTTGTGTTTGATGGGATGGTTAGGGAAATATCTCTTAGAAGTAACACTAGACTCAGTCTTCAAACCTGTCTTGTCTCATGAATGTGAATCTCACTTGCTTCTCTTTGTTTTTCCCACACTGGAGAAGTCTGTGTTCTCTTTTGAACATGTATTTCCTCTTTCTCTCATCTTACATAATTATAATTAAGTTTCAACAAAAAAAGAAGAAGAAGGAGGAGGGAGAGGAGGAGGAAGAGGAGTAGAAGGAGAAGGAGGAGGAAGTGGAGGAGGAGGAGGAGGAAGAAGAGAATAACTAAATATACAATCAATAAAAATTGAAGTAAACTGGCTTATTAAAAAAGTTTTCAAAGTATGTTCTCTTAAAATTTGTTAAAAAAATAAAAAGACAAGGGTTCTGGGAGAAAAGATGTTATAGGGTTATATGTGTAGGAAGTTCTAGTCAAGGCAAATTCTCAAAACACAATTAAAAAAACAAATAAAAAGAAAATTCAAACATAATTTCCATTAATGGATATATAGGGCAAATAAATACAGTGAAAGATGTGCAGTACCATTTGCCAATAAGATAATGTCATTTAGAATGAAAGGAGATACCATTGTATAGGTATTAAAATGAATAAAATGGACAAAACTAATCATACCAAATGTCAGATACTATTTGAAGGAAATGTAATGCTCAAACTCAACTGGTGAAATGTGAATGATAAACAACTCTGGGAAAAGTTTGGCAGTTTGATGAAAAGTTAGTCATATCTTAAAAGCCAGAAGGAAAGCCTACATGCCCACAGACTTATATTTGTACATTTTAAATAGAAGCTATTCTGTAAGTTCGATACGGTCATAGGATGTGACCAATAGAGTCTCAATCAATAACTCACAAAGCACGAATCACGAAATCCCTTTAATCGTCGATTTCTCCAGCGGGTTCAGTAACCTCTCCATTCGTCCTTTCCCTCAGATATTAGAAGTCTCTCTCGACTCGACCCTCCCAAAGATGTTGCACTGGAGGCTCTTTCAGGGTCAGGGGAATGAGATCCAGCTTGTTACTGGATTTAGCATATGAATACACCATGGGAAGCTTGCAAGGCTGTCCCATGTGGGCAGGAAACTCTCAGAAGCTTGCCAGTTTCTACCAGAGGGAGAAGTAGGCTACAAGATATCACTTCTGGGAGCTCCCTTTTAAGTCTCCGGATGTTGGCCGTTGATGGGATTACACACACTGGGTTCCTCTGCCAGTACCTTCATGCGTGAGGCCTGTCTGAATGTATGGAGAGGGGTCTTGAGCATGGCTGTAGCTAGGTTCTGGTGGTATTCGGCTGCTGGGAGCTCTGCTCGGGGTGGGGAGGGAAGCTAGAGCCCATCCCCTCCGAGGGGCCCCAGGGAAGACAGCCAGGCATGCGGGCAAGAGACTCTTCTCTATATGGGTTCTATGGGTTCCAACAAGTCAATGATTTCTTGGCAGGGTAATTTTTCCATTCAGTGAAAATGGTCCCACCCCTGTCATTTAGAAGTTGGTATTAAGAAGGACAGTCATCAGTATTATCTGGATGGAGGCTCTTTTGTAACTGGATTCTCTATCCAGTGAGACTTTCTAAATCATTCAAAAGCAAACACTGTTCCAAAACACTTTGAGACACTTAGTCCCAATTTGAAAATCCCTTCCTCTGTGTTACTGGTTACTTAAAATGACCCCTGAATCAATCACATATTCTAAAGAAGTAGGTGAGAAATCTCTCCCCACCCAGTCCAGCTTCACTCTGCCATGAGTCTCTCTTCACTGTATCACTCTCATCCCATTGCTCACAGACTTGCTCGAGCGGACACTAGTAACGTCTCCATTGTGAGACTTGTTACTGTTTTTGGCATATTGAATATGCCATGGGTAGCTTGCCGGGCTCTGCCATGTGGTGTGGGCAAGATACTCTTGGTAGCTTGCTGGGCTCTTGGAGAGGGGCAGAGGAATCAAACCCGGGTCAGCTGCGTGCAAGACAAATGCCCTACCTGCTGTGCTATTGAGAAGATTTAAAAGAAATTAAATTTAAAATTAAAAAAATAGGTTTCTTAAAAAAATGTGTTAAATATATCCACATCAGGGATCCAAAGTTGAAATAGGAAGTAAAATCAGTGGATTTTCATAGGTTGGAAATGAAAATCAGTCCTATAGAGAATTGCTGAAAAATTTTATAAGACTTTCCTGGGAATCGATAAATTTGAAGATAAATTCACTATATATTTGAAGATAGACTCTCTAAATTGTTGAGGGCCTTTTGTCAGAAAGACAACACTGTAGGACACTTGTTTTTAAAAATGAACGTGGAACGTTTACCCTAGGCAACCTGATTTACAGTACTGTTAGGTATGTAATGTCTCTACATCTCCCCCCAAGGTGAGTCAGTGCCTGCCACCACAGTGTCTAGGTCCCCTCCCAGCCAGTCCCACCCCTTCTCCACCGCATCACCACCACTAAAAACCAGAGCCTTTTAAGGTGTTTATAGCTGAGCAATAAAAATTGTCCTTTTTTTGAGATGTTTGGGAATCTGGATTCCTTTATTTCTCCCTCCTTCCTTTCTTGCCTTCTTTCCCACAACCCACCCCCACTTTTGTTTCTTTTCCTTCTTCTTTTGTATTTTGGCCACATCCAAGTGTGCTCAGAGTTAACGCTTAGCTCTTTGCTCAGGAGTCACTCTTGCTGGTGCTCGGTAGACCACAGGTGGTGCTAGAGACCCAACCAAGGTTGGTTGTGTACAAGGCAAGTACCCTACCCACTCGACTATCTCTTTGACTCAAGCTTTCCTTCCTTATAAGATGTTCTTTGTAGATTTCTTACTGGGCAGTAATAAGGGGAATTCCTTTGAGGACTTCTGATGTCCTTGAGCTAGGAATATTGGTTCCTGGGTTTTGGATATGAAAATAATTGTCATTTAAGTACTAATTCTCGCTGCAGGAAGGTTCCAAAGGCTGGATACATGCTCTGCATGCAAGAGGACTGGGTTTTATTCCTGGAACCTCATGGTTCCCCAAACTCTGCCAAGAACAATCTCACAAACAAACAGACAAAAACACCAACCAAAAAAGAAAATACTATTTCACACACATATTGAATCTTGGTGAGCCTACCTCTCCTGTTTGGTTTGGAATCAATCACAATTAAAAACAAAAAGGCAGATTCCACTGATCTCACACACAGAATCTTAAAATCTTGAACTTATTTCTCTTGTATTTCAGCATCACCTACCACTCAGACAATGAATACCAAAGGAAGAAAAGAAATAAGCCATCACATTTAAGTCAATTAGTTCTTTTTTAATAAATTTGAATTCATTCATCAACAAGTTTCATATTTTATCTATCACTCAATTTTGCTTTTTTCATGTCAAATAATACCAAAAAATTACATCAATGTGCTTAAGCAAAATTGGGTTTTATCTTTACAACGAAATGAAATCAACAGGGGAATTTATCATGACAGCGACTGCCTATTCCTACTTGAAGAATCCTGTACTTACCTTGAACACACTCACTGACTTGTGAAGCAAACTAAGAGACAAGGATGAAGAGAATGGGTGCAGTGGACTGCCCTCGGGGAGAATGGTAGGGGAGCACTCTTCGAGGTCCCTGTTTCCTAGATGCTGGGAACTGAGTATTTCAGGAAAACACGGCACCTTTCAATGAAGCAGAAGAGGTAATTAATCCAAGACGCAATAGCTAGTGTCTTGGGAAAATTTGATCCACCTGGGCGGCTCTTGGTCCCCCACAATTCAAAGTGACTTTGACTGATGACTCATGCCTGCCGAGAGCCAGGGTCTGTTCCTTGAGTAAGACTACACATTACCAGTTGTCCAGTTTTGCTTGCACAAAATGGCCAGAAATACAATGGGTTTTCAGGTGGAGAGTCAAAGGAACAAGAATGAGAAGATGGGATATATATATATATATATATATATATATGTTCAAGCCAGGAGATTCCAAGTTGGACACATTAATTTGTGGTAGTTTTTTTCTCTTTTTCATTTAGTACACACCATGGTAGGGTCAATACCAATAGGATCACCAACTAGATGCCGAAAATGAGCCTACAACTGCCATGTGGCTAATTCCCTTCCGGCCAGTCTCCAACATGCCGGCCGTCACTTCTGAGACACTGTCTTTGGTGAGGACGTTTATTCCCAGGCTGGATAGCAGGGCCGTGCCTTGCCCAGGATTGGCTCAGCACATCCGAGTTCTTCGAAACACAGATGTGCATAAAGTTTTCAAAGCTGACAAGGAAGAAGATCATGGCAGATTTTCTAGTTGGCCGGAGATTCAAGAGGAAATGGGTATTTCATGGTATAGACAGTGGAACCCCTCTGCATTCCCGGGGTTTGGAATCAAGAACATTTGTTTCATTGAAAAGTTTGCTCAAGTCTTCTCCATTTTTCTCTGTTGTAATTGATGTATGGGGGCCCCTGACTTATCTCAAACCTATCTGAGGAGGGGTCATCACCCCGTCATAACCAGATCTCTTTTGTACCTCTCATGCCCCTGTTTTGTGAAGCATTTCGGAAAGACAGGACTGCTCAGAAAATTAATTTTTTATTATGTTCAGTTGTTGAGAAAGAGATAGATTATCTTCCAAATCCAATTTTTCTCTCCTTACTGGATAAGGGTATCAATCACCTCCCAATGATAGATCCTGGGCTCAAAGGTTATCAGTACAGCTTGTTCAAGGGCCTCAGTGACTATGCTGGAAGAATGGGAGGGCATCGAATAGAACAGAGAACCAAAGTCGACTAACCTGTCACCAGCACAGAGTTCTGCTTCTCAACACGCCACACGACGTTTAAAAATGGAAAAGCTAGAAAATAACTTCATTAGAAGAAAAGTCATTTTCTTCTGAAATGGAGTAAAGCAAATACATACCCAAGGATCTTAAAAAGTTGTTTTTACAGAATGTGTGTGTGCGTGTGCATGTGTGTGTGTGTGTGTGTGTGTGTGTAGTTACAAACACTATTTATAGTATAGCTATTATGTTAACTTCATCGCAATGTCTACAAAGTGTTGGTTCCAGTCTTGGTGCCAAGTGCATATAAAAAGCTCAAAAGCTAGTATGACTATACCATGCAAATTGATATCCGAAAAACCTTGGGAAGTGGACTGTCGCATTTCCAAGCCACCGGGGCTCTCTGTTTATGTAACTCAGCTATGCATCAAAAATGTTTTGAACCACTTTTCTCCCAGAGAGAAAGAATGTCACAGTTCTGAATAGTAGAAATTGTAGTTTGAAGTTAACCATGGACGGCTTTTGTCCACAGTCATTGCATTTTGGGGTCCCTCATCTTGTATGGGGAGCTAACTTCCTGACTCACTGAATACAGAAAAAGATATCTGAAGGCATTGAAAGGGATAAGGTCTTCACAAAAGTCTTTTTTCTTTAACATGTTAACAATGATAAGGCCACTTACAAGGTTTTTCCCAATCTGTTTAACTTTTAGGATACCCCTGTGGTTACCCACAAAATAAATGCTCAGAGAATAGCCAAAGACCAAGATATCGCAGGCTAGTCTCCATAGAGAATAAAATCAGAGTGTGGCGGCTAGGAGAAAGAGATTTAAAACAAGTTACTAGGGAGGGGAAGGGGGTTCAAAGCTAGTCATCACTGCTAGAGTGAGACTTTGTGAATTGTTTTACCTGATGGTGGGTTTTAAACTGTCACCAACTCCCAAAAATTAAAGGGATTTTTTTGGGGGGTGGGCACACCTGAAAATGCTTGGGCTTCACTCCTGGGGTGCTCAGGGGAATCTCTCAGAGTTGGGGATAGAACCTGGGCCAGCTCCCAAATGCAAAGCATGTGCTCCATGCTCGAAACCATCTCCCCGGCCCAAATTAAAGGTTGTTATATGACCATAAAGGAAAATCAAGTAGTGGTGAGCTTGGGGCGATGGCTCTGGCCACGAGCTGCAGAGCTCATGGTGCCTCTAGAGAGCTGACAGAAAACTCCCGCCATTTGTAGACCATTGGTTGCAGACCCAACAGAGAGGGTGAGGCGTATTTGGCATCTTGGGGATAAAGTTTTAATTTAGCAGTTCTTTCCCGAATAATATTTTGCTTTTTTTTTCCTCCGTGATATTTTGCTTTACTTCACCGTGACACCTGTTTGTAGAACTGTAGTCATTTCAGTCTCTGGATGCTTGTGATAGAAATATTGTTTACAAAAAATATATCATCTCTTTTTTTTTCTTTAGAAAGATCTCGTCTAAATAGTAAGTTAAGGTTGCGCCTATGAAACCAGTGCACCTTGTTCTACGAGCTTTAAAAAGTCCAAATACGGATGAGGCTGTGGACCAGAAGGAACTCAGAGTGACTGTGTGGGTTGTAGGGCTGCTCTCCTTGGCCTCAAGAGCATGGTCACGGGTCCTGGGGTGATGAGATGTGCGGGTTACGCATGTTCCCGCAGCGTGAGCTAGGAGGAGCTGGAGGTGCTTGCAACATATGTCAGCTACACAAAGAAAGGCATGAGGATGTTTCTTGGTTTCTAAAATTGAACAGTAGAAGTGTTTGCGCTTCAGTCTTAGTTCTAGGTAACAGAAAGTAATTACATCACATGGAGAAAAGTATGACATTGCATGCTACCATAAGAGCAAGCATAAGAAACAAAATCTTGGTAAATATACATATATATGCATCTTATGCAAATATATTTTATAGTAACATACACGGTGGTAAGGATGATTGGTAATGTAAAGACAGGGGCGGGAAGTCATCCTACGTAGTTTGACCTTGGAGGAAGAGAACCTGAAGCACAGACTATGTTTTCCATTAGAGATCGGGCCGAGAAATCCATACAAGATGGGGTGCATATCTTCAGTGATGAGAACGTCAACTCAACATCGTCCCAATGTGCATTCTGTTCCCACACGACAGGTAAGCTGGAGGCAGTTCCAGTGAACCAATAAATATGCTGTACATCAAAGTACTCACAATGAGAAGCTAACCAGTCCAAGGGATGTCCCCCCCCAAAGATGGAAGTTCATATACTGACATAGAATCGATCTAAATTTAAGACAACAGGTGAGGGCACACTAGGGATGCACCTCATCCATGAACCCCCCTGAAAACAACATATGCCTGGTGAAAGCAAACCCCATCACTGAAATGTGCTAGAATGCCGCCACTTGGTAAAACAAATGAAGGGATGAAGGATGAGATCTGTTTGAGGCTTACAATACCATGTGTGTACATCTGAAAGATGAACTAAGAGTTTCTGATTTTTTTCCCAACTAAAACATCTAGCTCAGGAGAACCAAAGGACACAGTTGGGGATGATGTTGTGTTTCACGTCCTCATTCTCAAGGCATAATGTTTAGACGATGCTTGTCCCTTTCAATTAAAAAAGGAAAGAAAAAAAAAACTATGACTCTCTTTAATATGCATCCTGTGTTAAATTGTCCATAGCTGCAAAATGTATGCATGTATGTGTATTTGTTTTACATACACACAGGTCTCACACCTGAGTATATAAACATAGACACATACATCCTCATATACACGTGTATTTTATATATATGCTGAGAAAGTTCACATATATATACAATTGCGTATGTATATATGTGTGTGTCTGCGTGTGTGTGTCTCTGTGTGTACACAGGTATAAAAACTTGACAGGCAGAGTAATATTTCACTCAGTGTTAAATGAAGTCTTTGAAAAATCAAGTACAGTCACTCAGTTAACATAGTACAGCCAGTAAACTAGGTTGAAAAGAGAAAAAGTGAAAGGAAACACGATCCGGGACCATCTGTCTATGGCGTTCACGTCGGTTAGATCAGGGATCTTGATTTTGAGCTGCGAAGACCTCCTTCGAAGCTGGGTCTTCTTGTGCGGGATGCCTCTGTCCCCCAGGTGCCGAGCGTGGCCTTCTCGAGGCATGCTCTGTTTCCTGTACTGGATTCCTGAGTTGTCAAAGGATATTGCTGAATTCCTGGTGTCCCCGACGCCACCTGCCACCTCGTTCATTTCATTGTGAACATCCAGTGATGTCAGCAGAATATTCCCATGAGCATCCACCTAGCAGAGGGAAAGAGAGAGCAAGGCATTACCCGGTGAGCGTACAGGCAACTTAGGGCAGGTGGGCGGCAGGGATGGTGATCTGAAAAGCTCTGTTTTAGTGGAAACCATTTCCATGGGGGAAAAAAGCTCAGAGAAAGTATCATCTTGATTTAGAAAACAGCACATAAAACTGGCTAAGGGCCAGAGAGAGGTATTTAGAAGGTGGGATTGTGGAGCTTGCTTTGCATGTTGTGAGCCCGGTTCATATCCCTGGCACTGCATATGGTCTCCTGAGCATGGCTAAGGGTCATTTCCTGAGCTCAAAGCCAGAACAAGCCCTTGAGCACTGCTGGCTAAGGTGCTCCCCTGGTGACCTTGTAATAGAGATGAGATCAAATAAAAGAGGGCCAGAGTGGAGTAAGAATAGATGGTAGGGTGCCACCTTTCAGGCAGCTGATCCAGGCTTGATCCGGGGAAGCTGAGCACCACCAGGAGTTATCCTTGAATGCAGAACCAGGAGTAAGCCCTGAGTGGTCCCCCAAACCAAAAAACACAGGTGTGGTCCCCCAAACCAAACCAAAAATCTTAAAAAAGAAGGAGGGGCTCTTCCAAATGATACCACCATTTCCCACAAGTAGATAGGAACTAGAGTGAGGAAGACCTTCCTCAGCACTCTACAGGGACTATTAAGGCCACCAGTGGAGGGGACTGGTGGAGGGTAGTGGACAGTGGTGATGGAACTGGTGTTGCAACACAATATACCCGAAACTCAATCATTAATACCACTAATTTTGTAAGTCATGGTGATTCAATTAAAAAAAAACATACACACACAACTTAAAAGTCCACTAAAAGACCACCATGAGCATGTGAGTTCCTGAGAATAGCACCAAATTCTGTGATGCATCTCTCCGGGGTCCTAATGACTCATCAGGATTAAAAAGAGACGGGGCTGGGGATCTTCCCCAGGAAAATGAGCAACAACCCACACGGTGTTCAGGTCATCAAAGTGCTGGCACACAGCATGCCCAGCCCATGACCCCACTGAACCCCAAGGACCTCTTTCTCCAAAAAACATTCATGGAAATTTGGTCCTCAGATCTCTAGGAGGAGTGTTTCCTCTCTGTCTCGCCTGAGCACACGGCAGCAACACCACAGAAGCCCTGCAGGCCTTGAGAGAAACTTGCCAAAGAGGAAAGGAAGACGACCTGGGTGGAGGGGCTGGCCCAGAAGGCGGGGTAGAGGGGTGCCTACCTCGAGGCAGTGACTTTTTCCTAAGGACTTACTTCTTCCTATCATGGGAGAAAGTCCCCCAGGCCCTCCAACTGCCCTCAACCTCCCCAGCTCTTTAGCTCTGCTTGGTCCATTCACTCTCAAGGTACAGCCCTGCACATGCTCCCGAGAGATCGCTCCAACTGCTCTTTGCTGTGACTCCTCTGCCTGCCGTGAATCGGCTAGTTGGCCAGCCTAAGAAGACCCCAGAGAGGATGCAGCGTGCAGCTCTGCACCCCTCTGAGGAGCAGCTGCCGCATCTGAACCCCAGCAGGCACACCTGCAGAGATGCCAAGAGGGGATGCTGTCGAGCTGAGCAGCCCCAGAGGCCATGGGGGCAAAGGGACCTGTCACCTCCCCAGCACACAGTACCTGGCCTCAGCATGGGGTGTTGGGGCTGCTGCTTGAGAGTGTGTGGGAGGGGAACAAGTGGGGGGCAAGGGGAGAATCAAGGTTGGTGATGTGGCATAAGTCTGGAAGGAGGGAAAGGAGTGGCAGAAGAAGAAAGGGGTACTGGAAAGAGTGAACTGAAGATCAAGCCGTGATACCAGGAGGTCCCAGGAGAGGGAGAAGAGAGTGCCAGAGATAGGGTCCATGGGTTGTGTCCTTGACATTTCAAGAATGGATGAGAAATGAGTCAGACTCAATGACTGATCTGCCCCGGTGCCTGGTAGCCAGGATCTCCCCAAGGAAGGGCTCTGCCTGTGCCCTTGGACTTCAAGAGGGGAGGCTAAGCCCCAAGGCACCTGGAGGAACTCTGGTATGAACACAGACACTCTGCTGAAAGGATTCTAAGTGTTCACAGATACACACAGCTACGGAATTCATGGGACCATATCAACTGGCTGGCTGCTTGGAACACAGGTTTACATTTGCAAGGTTGTCATTGAAACATACCAAGTAGGACTAGAGATAAAGTGCAGAGGTTAAGACAGGGCTTGCATGAGGCTCACCCTGGTTTGATCCCCAGCAGTGAACATGGTCTTTCCCAAGCACATTTAGGAGTTTACAGAACCAGGATTAAGGCCTGAACATTACTGCATATGGCCCCAACCCCTAACCCCCAAATAAATTTTAAAAATTATTACAGAAATTTCATAGAGAAAACTTACACCTAAAATGCTAGATTTTTTCTAAAGGAATTTGAGGACTATTAAAATTGGTCAAAGCATAGAAATCAAGCACATCAAACATAATTGTCAGAACGATGGTAACTTTTCTCTATCATCTAGAATTTAGATCCCAAAATAGAAGGAGGTCAGAGTGGGTAAGAAATAAGCACAGAATGTCTGATGATGAAGCATGGCTTTTAAAGCATTTCATGAATACTTTGTATTTTGAAGAGTTTGTCTCCTCCAATTGACTGTAATTAGAATCAGTGACCTCAATGGAGTTTCTCTTCCTGGTCTATAACCTTGACAGGCGCAAACATTCAAACACCAGAGAAACATTCTCCAGACAAGATTGTCTGGAGCAGGGAGAACAGTTCTGCTTCTACCCAGAATGTGTCACTAAATTGGTAAGGCTGTTGATAGCTCACTTTCAACGTCACCTTCAAGTGTCTACCAAAGCAAAGTACTCCAGATTTTAAAAAAGAAGGTATTTGCCACGTGACGCAGAAACCTGCTTGTAGAGAATAAGGACTGACACCAAATCTGCAACCTGAAAAGAGCTGGGTCCCTCAATTGGGTCCCCCTGTGGATTCAAAACCCAGTTGTGAATATCAAACAGTGGATAGCCAAGACATAGGCATTCCAGCCAAAGACAAGCTTTTGGGTATAGAAACAACTCAGAGCAGAGTGAGGTCAGGCACAAATAAATTAAGGTCCAGATTTACAGTGGGCTGAGGAGAAACTACCTGGTAGTGGTGGTGGTGGTGGTCGGGAGGTGGAGGTGAAGTTAGAACCTAGTATTTATAGTAGTTTTACAGCAGGTTCAATAAAGTGTAAACGGTCAAGGCTGCTGTTGTCATTGGCTGTATGGGTGGGCTCACTGAGACAGAATGGCGGGGGGTATCCAGCATGACAGTGAGCTCAGAGCCTTTCCCTGGACTGGCTGGTCCAGAGTGTATCCAGGAAAGCTGTCCCCTCCAAGCCTCAGGGGGCTCCTCACTCTAAGAGGGGTTTCCTGGAAGTCATTTTTACCCATAAGAACCAACCTCTGAACATGAATCAGTGAATAATCAGAATTATTTGATGGATCTCTTAGTCCATGGTGCCACTTATACTTTGCACAAAGTTTGATACTTTCTTACATTCCTTGATTATTTAATTATTGAGGTAACATTGTTTACACCAGGAATTCACTTATGAACTGATTAAATTAGGGGGAACTCTGGAGAAATAGCTGTGTGTGTCTGTAATAGAAACAATAAAGATGTGATGAATTTTTGCTTTGTTGGCAACCACATAACCAAACCACACTTTGTATTCTGTGGACTTACTACAGGACTATGGTCCCAAATATATTTTCCACTAGAAATTCAGGATGATCTTGAGGCAGGAGTGAGAATACAACAGATAAGATGCTTGCCCTGCATGCAGCTGACTCAGGTTTGATCCCCAGCATCCCATATTGCCCCCCAAGTATTACTGCCATAAGTAAATACTGAGCCCAGAGCCAGGAGGAAGCCCTGAGCAGTGCCAGGTGTGGCCACCAAAACAACAATAAAAGGAATCTTTGTAGGTTTCAGTGTATCCCCAGATCCTGAGTTTCTCTGAAAACCTCCGCACTTTGCTGAAGGGACTGGTGGACATGTCCAGTTTTTAAATAGCCTTCATTCATGACAGCTTGTGGACTTATTCCAAGCCACCCCCACACAAATGTAAGTGATGCAACGTTTAACCACTTTTAGATGTTGTTATTGTTGGCAGTGATCTGGGCTTACTCCTCAGGGATCACTCCTGGCAGTGCCAAGGTGGATTGGGCTGTCTGTGTGTAAGGCGAGGGCCTCCCCAATGTACAACCTCTCGGTTTATAATTGGGGAGGAGTACAGACCCAGCGATGGTCATGGGAGGCCAGTCCACAGCTGACCCCCAAAGGGGACTGCATCACTGAAATGTGCCCTTTTGCATGGCAACATAATCTTCTAAGGACATTTTCCCGGAAATTATCCCTATCTTGAAGTGATGAGAAACATTCCTATACCAGGTGTGAGTGAAGAGCATAGAAAAGAACAAAGAAATCTCACAGGTATGAGAAATAAGAATGATGAGCGATAACACAGGGGTTAAGGCAGCGTCCTTGCAAGCAGCCAAGCCTAGCGTGATCTTTGTAAATGCACAGCATCTCCCAGGCACCAGCAGCAGTGACTCCTGGACACAGAGTCAGGAGTAGACACTGAGCACTGTGGGTGCGGAGAAAGGAAAGGAAAGGAAGGAAGGAAGGAAGGAAGGAAGGAAGGAAGGAAGGAAGGAAGGAAGGAAGGAAGGAAGGAAGGAAGGAAGGAAGGAAGGAAGGAAGGAAGGAAAAAGAAAGAGAGAGAGAGAAAAAAAGAAAGAAAGAGAGAGAAAGAAAGAAAGAAAGAAAGAAAGAAAGAAAGAAAGAAAGAAAGAAAGAAAGAAAGAAAGAAAGAAAGAAAGAAAGAAAGAAAGAAAGAAAGAAAGGGAGGGAGGGAGGGAGGGAGGGAAGGAGGGAGGGAGAAAGGGAGGAAGGGAGGGAGGGAGGAAAGAAGGAAGGAAGGTAGGAAGGAAGGAAGGGAGGAAGGGAGGAAGGAAGGAAGGAAGGAAGGAAGGAGGGAAGGAAGGGAGGAAGGAAGGAAGGAAGGAAGGAAGGAGGGAAAGAAGGAAGGAAGGAAAGGAGGGAGGGAGGGAGGGAGAGGGAGAGAGGGAGGAAGGGAGGAAAGAAGGAAGGTAGGAAGGAAGGAAGGAAGGAAGGAAGGAAGGAAGGAAGGAAGGAAGGATGATGGATGGAAGGAAGGAAGGAAGGGAGGGAGGGAGGGAGGGAGGGAGGGACGGCAGCGACCAATATGCAAACAAGTAGAAAAAAATGTTTTTGTGTTTTGAAGCACTCAATTATATAGAAACTATAATGTGCTTTCATAATAGTGTTTATAACTGCAATAATACAGTGCTCTTATTAAGAAAGAAGCTGAAAAATGAAAAGGAAACTGCAGCGCTAATTACCAGCTCCTTTTAAAATGAACGGGTGCAGGGTGCTGGGATAGAGCTGCAGAGGAGTGGGTGGGCTTGGATACTTGAGCCCCCTAAGGCAGACAGCTCTCCTTGGCTGCTGGAATCTTCTGTGCTCTGGCTGCTGCTTTGAGGGCCACATGTGGTGATGCTCACAGATTACTCCAGGCACAGTGCTTGAGAGCCTGGGTGGTGCTGGGAACCTACCCTGAGCCTGCCTCCCCCCTGTGGAGCACACGCTCCTGCCTTCTGAGCCTGGCCCTGCCCCTGGCATTGGTTTTGTTTTTATTTGGCAGAAAACATCAGACAGGCCGGGGCTGAAAGGGCCCTAGAATAGCCTCTGAACAGACACTGCCCTTGGCCCAAGATTGCAACTCACAAGGACCGGAGGCCATGGGAAAGGGCGCTGGCCCACACAGTGCCAGGAGCAGCCACATGTGACTAAACTGATGCATCTGCTCACAGCAAACCAAACATGGCCAGATTCTGAGGAGAGACTTTTCCTCCCATCCCCAGAGTGGCCACATGCTCCCTTCTCTCCACAGGAAGCGCTGAGCTCTGGGCTCTCCCTGGCTTCTGCTCTCATGTTCACTTCAGACACCTCAGCAATGTGCATTGAAGCACACAGAGGCGACTTCCTAGCTAGATGCTGACCCCGAGCCCCATCCAGGCCACGCCCGGGGGCCCCCACGGTGGCGGGCCTTACCCGGTTGGTCTCGTTCTTGGAACGGTCGTTCTTGGCCTTGGCCGTCTTCTCCGCCAGCTTCTTCTGCCTCTGAGGGCCTCTTCCGAAGAAGATGTAGTTGACGAAGGCGTACTCCAGGAGCGCCAGGAACACGAAGACAAAGCAGCCCATGAGGTACATGTCGATGGCTTTGACGTAGGGGATTTTGGGCAGCGTCTCCCGGAGGTGTGTGTTAATGGTGGTCATGGTCAGGACAGTCGTGATTCCTGCAAGAGAGAGAGGGTTAGGGGGCAGTAGGTGCAGGCACTCACTCTCCTGCACTGCCCCTGGTGGCCAGAGTCGCTGCCGGGAAACAAGAGGACCTCGAAGGGGTGTGTAGGGTCACAGGGCTTGGGCATTTGGGCAGGAGGCCTTGCTCTCACACAGAAGAAACACCTCCCCCCCACCCCGGCAATCCCAGGACTTAGGGAAAAAGGGACTAAAGGCAGGAAAGAGACTGTCTGGGGAGCAAAGGAGAAGGTTTTCATGGGTGTCAGGGAACATCAGGACAATATTAGCTAGAAATGATCACACCGGACAAGAACTGAGTGTTAAAAGTGGGTAGAGGGATATTCTTGATAACCTTTCAGTGTCTGTATTGCAAATCGCAATACCCAAAATGGGGGGGGGAGGAGAGTGAGGGAGGGAACTGGTGACACTGGTATTGGGAAATGTACACTGGACTGGTGGAGGGATGGAACACTGTACGGCTGTAACCTAATCATGAACAGCTTTGTAAGGATCTATCCCACAGTGAGTCAATAAAAATATTAACAAAACAAAAATAAACACAAACAAAGCCGGAAGACAAAACATCAAGTGTCTAGATGAGTAACCTCCAGTTAAAAAAGAAAAAAAAAATCTATGAAGCATCTGGAACTCTAGGAAAGTCAGAGATGGCTGGGGAGGACTTTCACAAGGGAAGGAGGAAACTCCTAGCAGAAGAAACTTCTCATGACAATGCTAAAGAAGCTAAAGAGGAACAACACAGGGATGTTCAACTTATTAAGTATATGGCTTGTCCTATGCTCAGAGAGAAGTCTTGCTGATGTCACAGTGTGGAATTATTATTTGTTTGTTTTACCACTCTTCTCAGTGCTCAGGAGACCATGCCTGGCAGTGCTCAGCTGGCAGTGCTCAGGGGGAATATATAGTGGTGTCGGGGATTGAACCCAGGTTGGGTGCAAGCACACTGAGCACACGATGTAAGCACACTGAGCCCTGAATGATCTGGCCTCATGTTCTTCACCTGGTCTCTCCTCTCCCTCTTGGAGTCTCTGAAAATGCTCACCAACTGCTATTTTTGTGGTTCTATCTGAGCTATTTCCTTTCTTTCTTTCTTTCTTTCTTTCTTTCTTTCTTTCTTTCTTTCTTTCTTTCTTTCTTTCTTTCTTTCTTTCTTTCTTTCTTTCTTTCTTTCTTTCTTTCTTTCTTTCTTTCTTTCTCTCTCTCTCTCTCTCTCTCTCTCTCTCCCTCCCTCCCTCCCTCCCTCCCTCCCTCCCTCCCTCCCTCCCTCCCTCCCTCCCTCCCTCCCTCCCTCCCTCCCCTTCCTTCCTTCCTTCCTTCCTTTCTTTCTTTCTTTCCTTTTTGGGTCACACCTGGTGATGCTCAGGAATTACTCCTGGCAGTGCTTGGGGAACCCTATGGGATGCTGGGGTCAAAACCGGGTCGGCTGCGTGCAAACGTCCTTGCCACTGTCCATCGCTCTGGCCCCTCTCTGAGCTTTACGCACAGTGCTTGCTGTATGGAGCTTGCCCGGGATCCAGAGCTGGGGTCAGTCTGTGACGCATGACCAGAGTGGCCGGGCTTGCTAGCTCCTTGGCGGCAAGGCATCTGCCACACCTGGTTGGCCCTCTTGGGAGATGGCACTTGGGAAGTATTCAAGTGTCCAGTCGGA
>NC_073307.1:58799594-58856753 GCF_027595985.1 Sorex araneus
CCCTCCCCCAGGTCCAGGGAATGAATAGGGGAACAGCCTTTGCAAGGCTGCAGGCTGCTAGGCCTCCGGGGAAGGTGAGGCAGGAGGGAGGGCATTGTCTGACCTCCCCGCTGTTTTCCGGGGTGCTGGGTGGCCCAGATGTTCAGGAGCAGGGGGGAGCCCCCTCTCAGGCCCTGGGAGTACTGTCTGGGGGCCCCACCCGAGCAGGAAAACTCCCTTCGGAAATGAGGGAAGCACGTGATTCCCAGCCGTGAGCTACGTTTGTGGGGAGGTGCAGGGCCGCCCGCCCCGACTGTGTGTCTGGTGAGGGCTCTGGATCCACTGGGCCACTGGTGAGGCCGCCAGGCCATCCACCAACATTCTAGATTTTTCCGAAAGACAAACAGACTCCTGGGATCTAAATTCTAGAGGCACTGCTCGCTGGTCCATGTGGGAGCCTGAGGGCTGGCCCGGCGGCAGCCCCTCCTGGGATTTCTGCTGAGGGTGTGTAGTGGATTCGAGCTGGGGAAAGTGGGGCTGGGGGGCAGCATGGGGAGAAGGCAGTGCCCAGAAGGGCTTGGGGACATCTGTCGGGAGGGAGGGTGGGCAGACAGGGCTCAGGAGAGGTTCAAGCTGGGCCAGGTCAGGGTCTCCGCTGCCTCTCAGGTGCTCTCGTGAGGACTGGACCAGAGTTTAGCGAGGAACTACGGGCTAAACTCCTGATTAGCCCTCAGGAGCCAGAGTCGCCCCGTTAGCAGGGGAGGAAGAGGAGGGATGGAGCCTTGGTTAGGAAGAACAAATGTTTCTTCAGCAAGTCTCCAGAAGGCCTTGATAATGTTGGCCTGTAACCGGGCCGGGAGGCGGCAGGGCGCGGGGCTGGCACCGCAGGGTCTCTCAACCAGACATTCAGGGCTCACACCTGGCAGTGCTGGGGGACCCTGTGGGGTGCCAGGGGTGGAGCTAGGGTCAGCCGCTGCCAAAGCCAGGGTCCCGCCTGCTGTGTTCCCTCTCCAGCTGCTGCTCTCTCTGCGCCGCCCTCTGCACCTCAGAGGTAACCTTCGGACTCTCCCCCCCAGCGCCCGGGTTCTGAGTGGGTGCTTGTGCCCCAGAAATATTTCCGCATGCCTGGATGAGCGTACCAGGTGGGGGCAGAGGCTGTTGCTTTATTCCTGGCTAAGCCCGTGGCCAGGAATCTAGGGGAAGGTGGCCAGGCGGGGACGCCTCTGGACTCAGTGGCATACTTGGAAGCAGACAGAGGTTGGCCCAGCCCCCTTGGTTGCGGGGCACCGAGGGCCGTTAGGAGATCTGGAGGCCCGAGCGGCAAAGCGGTGAGTCTGGGGCAGGAAGTTGGTGACATTAAATCTTGCGGATTAGTCACTGACAGAAGCGGATTTTTGCCTTGGGCGACTCTGCCGGGACTCCTGGATTGGAAAAGGGGGACTGAGGGTAGGAGAAAGGCGACAGTCCGGGGGCCAGAGCGAGGACAGCATAGCCTGTGTCCCCGCCCCTTACACTCATTCAGGTGAGCATGCTGCCAACTTGTGCGAACCCCAGCATCCCACATGGCCCCCCCCAGCATCGCCAGGAGTGAATCCTGAGCAGAGCCAGGAGTAAGCCCTGATCATTGCTGGGTGTGGCCCACTAAAACAAAAACAAAAACACAAAAAGACAAGGAGTCCCTGGCTTGTCTTCCTCGGGAAGGCCCTCAGCTGTCTCTTCAAGAGACCCCTTCCGGCTGGGTGCTGGAGGTGGCTCTGCCAGCCCCGAGGCTTGCACCCCACAAGCCCACCCACACGGGGGGCTCTGGCTCCAGCTCCCCCTGAGATTGAGTCCCCAGAAAGGACGACTGTTCTGTGGGGCATAGGCGTGCAGTGACTAGTCCAGATGTCCTGCTGGCCAGCGCGAGGGGCCTTGCCAGAGCCTGTGAGAACAGCTGCTGCTCAGGCCTTTCCTCAGTGTGCTTCCGCCCCTCGCGCCGGGCTCCCCGGACCCCTGCCCTCAGCCTGGGGAAGAGGGAAGGAGAGGACGCCAGAACAGACCGCGAATGGGCCAGTGTGCCACCTGGCCACAGGCATCAGCCAGGTGAGGGGAAGCCGGTGCTCCAGTGAGCAGGTGGCCCCAGGAAACATCGGAGGAAACAGGAATATTTTGGTCCATCCATGCTGGAAAGCAGGAGGCAGGAGGCGGGCAGTGGCCGGTCCACTGGATGCTTCAAGATGGGGAAGTGAGGGTGTGTGTGTGTGTGTGTGTGTGTGTGTGTGTGTGTGTGTGTGTGTGGTGTGTGTGTGTGTGTGTGTGTGTGTGTGTGTGTGTGTGTGTGTGTATGTGTGTGTGTGTGGTTGGGGGGGGTGTCAGGGCTAAGAAGCCTCAACCCAGGGTGGAAAAAAATCACATAAAGGAGCCTCAGAATCCACTGGTCCTTCGGATTCAGCGAGCAAACAGGTTTACTCAGTGCAGCTGAAAGCATGTTTATTCCCAGGGCTCGGTCCCTGGCCCCTGGCCTCTGGCGTCAAAACAAAGGGGGCTTGTTTTTGGTCCCAGCACAGGCCATTTGCTCACAGATGATGTCCTCTTCAAGCAGCTGGGAGGGGGGGCGCTGTGGAGGGAGTGAGTGGGTGCTGCCTGGCCTGGTGAGGCAGGGAGGGTGGGGTCTGACCACACAAAGAGCCCCAAACCCCGGAGCAGGAAGATGAACCAGACCAGGAAGATGAACCAGACCGGCAGAGCATATGCCTCCAAAGAACCTCTAACTCGGGGCTGCTGGTCCCCAGCTCTGCTGAGAGGGTGCCCAAGGGAGAAGGGAAATAAAACAAAGACTCAAGCTGGTACCTGCTGTCACCCCCAGGCTTCCTTCCTCCTCAGTCCCTGAGATTCTTTTCCCATGGCTGTTACCTCTTGCAGGAGGGCCCCTGGGACCTAGGGCCCCCCAGATGGAGTTATCTTCTCCGTTAGGCTCGTCTCAGCCAATGTGGGTGTCCCTGAGAGTTTCACACAGTGCCTGCCTAGTGTGCCTTGCAAACACTGCCTAGTGTTGGAGAGGGGGTTGTTCGTCAGGGTTAGGTTTGTCTGAGTTTCTTCTAGGTTTTTTCTTTTCCTTCCCTCCCTCTCTCTCTCTCTCTCTCTCTCTCTCTCTCTCTCTCTCTCTCTCTCTCTCTCTCTTTCTTTCTTTCTTTCTTTCTTTCTTTCTTTCTTTCTTTCTTTCTTTCTTTCTCTCTCTCCCTCCCTCCCTCCCTCCCTTCCTTCCTTCCTTCCTTCCTTCCTTCCTTCCTTCCTTCCTTCCTTCCTTCCTTCCTTCCTTCCTTCCTTCCTTCCTTCCTTCCTTCCTTCCTTCCTTCCTTCCTTCCTTCCTTTTCTTTCTTGTTTTGGTGTGGGGCCACACCTGGTGGTGCTCGGGGCTTGCTCCTGGCTGTGCATTCAGGGATCGAACTTGGGTCAGTTGCTCTTCAAGAGCCCTCCTGGCTGTACTTCCTCTCTAGTTTTGCCTTGCAGTTCTTTTGTGAGGCTGTTGGGACTTTTCTTCCCTTTATTCATTCATCTGTTTATCAGTGATTAGGGCGAGTGAGGACTCACGGCTGTTCCTTTACCCTGTGAGCTCTGCTATCCCCTATTCTTTTTTGGTCAGAGGTCTGTGTGTGTGTGTGTGTGTGTGTGTGTGTGTGTGTGCGTGCGGGAGTGTGTGTGTGTGTGTGTGTGTGCGAGCGCGCGCATGTGGTGTGGGTGTAGGTTCTTGAGGGTTTTCTAGATGTAAGATCATGTCATCTGCAAATAGAGAGTTACAGAGTTTTATATTGGCTTTTCCAACCGGAATGCTCTTTTTTTGTTTGTTTTTCTTCTTGGGGTCACTTGGGTCACACCTGGCCCAAGTGTGACCTGGTCCCAGCGATATTCCGGGCTTTCTCCTGGCTCTGTACTCAGGAATCGGGGGACCCTGTGGGGATGCTGGGGATCAAACCTGGGTTTGCTGTGTGCAAGGCAAATGCCCTACCCGCTGGACTATTGTTCTGGCGCCCCAACCTAAATCTCTTGTTTCCAATTCTGGCCCTATTGTCCTTTCTAGAACATTCCAATGCAGTGCACTGACTGGTGAGAGCAGGCACCCTTCCTTATTTGTGAGCTCTTTCTGTTGTTGTGTTGGGGCCACATCCAGCAGTGTTCTGGGCTCACTCCTGGTGGGTTCCAGGGACCATATGGGGTGTTGAGGATGGAATCCAACTGGCTGTGAGGCAAGTGACTTCCCCACTGTCCTGTATCTCTCTGGCCCCGAGAGACTGTCTTTCATCCAAGGCTTTTAGATGTGGTTTCCCATAGATTTTCCTTATCAGGTAAGGAAGCCAAATACTCCTTCTCACTTCTAGCCTGTCCACCCTGAAGGGGCATCGGGAATTGAGTGGATGGTGAGGAGAGGGCTGATGTCAGCAGCTGGCTCCAGGCTGGGGCTCAGTGAAGTCGGCAGGAAAGAGGGCTGGGCTTTTTCCCTCATCTGTCTGGAATTCTATTCTTACAACTATTTATTTGAAAGCATATTATTTATTTGGAAATAAATATATAAATATTTATTTGGAAATAGGTAATGCTTAAGAAAAATTAAAAAAAAGACGATTTTAGTCTTTAGTGGAAAACTTTTAGATTTTAGTGGAAAACAACTCTGACCAGCAAATGTCCTTCCCTGCCCAGCCTCCCAGCCTCCCTGTCTGTCTTTACAGCTCAGGCTCATTTCCTCAGTCATTGTCTAAGGCCACATCCAAGGATCAGGGCGGAGGTAAATGCTGCCCCAGAGACCTTACAGCTTGCAGATCTGAAACTGTTTTTATCTGACCTTTGACAGAGGAAAGTTTGCCATTGCTTTTGTCTCTTGGAAACGTGTGCAGCGGAAGGGAGCAGCGGCCGGCCTCAGAATCTCGGTGTGGCGTCAGCCACTTTGCACAGGCTTTACACCCGGCCCAGCCCTGCATGCTGGGGCCTGTGTCCCGCCGCTAGGTGTGCTCCTGCCGGCATACCTGCCCATCTGATAAGAGCCCCGAGTACCCCGCTGGCGCTCTCATTGGCACGGCCCTTATATGCATAAAGTTTAGCATCTTTCTAAAACTTGAAAACAAGGAAAATAAACAACTCCAGGGGGATCCTGTTGGCTCAGGTCCCAAAGGGTGGGAAGGGGGATGAATGAGTAGCGGCCAAGCCCGGGTAGCCCAGCTCCAGGAAGCCCCGCCTTGGAGGAGGACGGGGCGGGGCATTCATTGGGGGCGTGACTTGTAGTGTCCGGTTGGGCGTGGTCTGCATTCAGGGGTGTGTCCTGCCGCCTATAGGCGTGGCCTGCCGTCGGGCGGGGGTGTGTCTGAAACCGGGGGCGGGGCTTATAACATTGGGCGTGGCCTGACTCCTGGGCGTGGCCTACCGCCTATAGTCGTCGTCTACAGCCAGGGGCGTGGCCTGCCGCCAGGGGCGGGGCCTGCCGTCCTGGGGGCGGGGCGGAGCAGCCTGATTTATTCCCGTCCAGGAGCCGCTGCGAGGAGCCCGCGATCTTCGCCGCCGCCGCCGCCGCCGCCGCCACCGCCGTCGTCCCGCGCCCCGCGTCCCGCGCTCCGCGCCCCGCGCCCGGTCCAGGTCTCGGCGCCCGCAGCATGCCCGGCCCGTCCCTGTTGGTCGCGCTGTGCGGCGCGCTGCTCTGCGTCCCCGGCCTCTCCGCTTCCTCGGGTGAGTGGTGGCTGCTCGGAAGTTCAGCCGCGTCCGTGGTGTCCGGCCCGGAGCCCGGGGCGGGCGGGCGCGCCCGAGGCCTGTCGCGGCGCCGCGGTCGGACCCGGTTGACAGTCCCCCGCGCCGAACAAAGAAAGCCCCCTCGCCCGGGCCTCTCCCCATCCGGGGGCGGGGTGCCGGGTCCCCGACGCACCCCGGGACCCGCCTGCCCGCTCTCGGCAGTTTTGCGCGAGTCGCTCCTGCAGGACGCGCGTGGCTGGGGGAGTCGGTCCGGGGACCGGACTGGAGGTGGGGCCCGGGGCGGGACTTGGGCGACTGTGGACTCCCGCCCCCGGCACGGCTGCAGGGTCTCTGCCGCCCCGCCCCGCCGCAGCTCTGCACGTGGGCCCAGGAGTTCCCTTCCAGGACCGTGGGGTGGGGGGCTGCCAAGATTCCGCAGGCTGCCTCCCCACTAACCTCTCCTCGGGGCAGAGGATCAGGGGTGGGGCGGGGCCGCAGCGCAGCGGTCTGTGATCAGCCTGACCCCAGGCCTGGACTCCCGGGCTTCCAGGCCCTGCCCAGTGACCCAGGGCCCGGGCCAGCCATGTGCCTGCGCCTTTGGAGTCCGCCCTCTGCCCCTTCCGGTCCTCATAACCCCAACCCGAGCCACCGTGCCCCTGGAAGGACCGTCCAGAGTTGGGGGTGTTGAGGTACCCCAGAGGTGGGGATTCAGAGGAGGGAAGGAGCCTGGCACCCCTGCACCACATGTGAGAAGGGGGCTGTTTGCTTCCTCTTTTCCCGCCCCATGGCTCCTGCCCTGAGGTGTGGGGGTTCAAAGGGTCGGGGAACTTGACCCCACGGGCACAGGAGTGGGGCTCAGACCAGCCCCCAGCCTGCCTGGTCTGGCAGGGATTAAACTGCTATTTAAAGCCAATGACTAATAGCAACTTGGGAGCTGCCTGAGGGGGGGGAGGATGAGAGGGAGGAGGAAGACTAGGGGGAGAGGAGGAAGGGGAGAGGTGGGGGAGGAGGAGGAAGAGGGAAGTGGAGGAGGAGAAGAGTAGAGGAGGAAGAGGTGGAGGGAGGGGAGGATGGACCAGAGGACGGTGAGACCACTGGGAAGATGCTCTCGGGTTCCAGCAGCTCTCTGGCTTTGGGATTTCTGGAAAACCTTCCTGCCTGAGATGGGGCCTCTCTGAGTGGGGGCGGGGGCTTCTCAGCTCCCACCCCACATGTGGATGCTGGGGTGTGGGGTCTGGGAGGGGGGGCGGCCACTCTGCAGGCTCTGGGAAGAGCTCTCTCTCTCTTTTTTTTTTTTTTTTTGCTTTTTGGGTCACACCTGGCGATGCACAGGGGTTACTCCTGGCTCTGCACTCAGGAATTACCCCTGGCGGTGCTCAGGGGACCATATGGGATGCTGGGAATCGAACCCGGGTCAGCCACATGCAAGGCAAACGCCCTACCCGCTGTGCTATCGCTCCAGCCCCTGGGAAGAGCTCTCTTGATTGGGGGTCTGTGCCTCCCTCCTCCTCTGTGTGTGGCAGCCCATGGCGCCCCCTGGAGCTGGAGATGAATTTCTCCCAGTTCTCGAGTGGGCGCCCCTCTAGATAAGGGACAGTGGGCTGCAGAGGCCCTGCCAGCTTCCACCCTTGCATCTGCCCTGCAAGACCCAGCTGCCCCAGTGGGGCGGGGAGGATCAGCCTCCTTCCAGATCTTTCTTTCCTGCCACCAGTTCCCCGCCCCCCCAGCTCTCCTCTCCTGCCCACATACCCTGGGATCTGGAATGCCTGTCTGGGCATTGCTGAATCTTGGGAGTCGCAGCAGATCCCCGCTGCTCTTCCTGAGTGCACCCTGTCCTTGAAGGTGACTTCTGCGACTCCAGCCAGTGCCTGAATGGGGGCACATGCCTGCTGCGTCAGGGGAGACTCTCTTTCTTTTGCCTCTGCCCCCAAGGATTCACGGGGCTCATCTGCAATGAGACAGACAAAGGTAGCCCCGCCTCCAGACTGGAGCCTGATCATAAATCATGGCCCTCCCGGTACCTCGGTACCTCGGCTGCCATCCAGGCCATCCTCGGCCTCGGCCCCGCCTCCCAGACTTGTCCCTGCCCCCTCCGAGAAGGGATCTGCCTTGCCCCTTGGCAATTATCCTGGCTTTCAGTGCTGGGTCTGGTTCTGGGACCCCTGTGGCCGTCCCCCTTGGGAGCCCCTCCATCCGGTGAGGGAGCGTGGGGATGGGAGACAGGTGGCGCCAGGTGGGGGGGTCGTTGGGGGTGGTGGGGCCCATTTGCTGCCACCTGTGTGTGTCCTCAAAACTTCATGGGTCACTTCACCCCCTGTAGGTCCCTGTTCCCCGAACCCCTGCCACAACGATGCTGAGTGCGAGTTGATCGATGGTTCGCGCCGCGGGGACATCTTCACGCAGTACGTCTGCAGGTGCTCTCCTGGCTACACAGGCGTCCACTGCGAGACGTGTGAGTGGGGCCTGGCCTGCTGGAGAAACCTCCTGTCCCCCTGTCCTGCAAGAGGCGGGGACCCCACACGCAAAGGGCTTTCCCCCCAAAGCAGGGGGCTTTATTGGGCTGAAGCAATAGGACAGCGGGATGCATAGGGGGTGTTTGCCTCGCACGCAGCTGACCTGGGTTTGATCCCCAGCACCCTTTAGCCCCGAGCACTGCCAGGAGTGATCCCTGAGCTCAGAGCAAGAGTGATCCCTGAGCACCTCCAGGTGTGGCAAAAAAACAAACCCTAGAAAGTCTGGGAGCTTTCTCCATCTTTGGGGACCCGTGAGTCCAGGTACTCGGGCTTGGGTGGAAGGGCCCAGCAGGCTGGTCTGGCCTCTGGCGCGGGGAGAGGGTCCTGCTGGCCCTTGGGGATGGCAAGGGTCTCCACAGAGCCTGCCCTCCTGTCCCAGCTCCGGACCCTCCCCTTAGGTCTCGTTCTCCTCCTCCCCTGTGGGCGGGTCCCCCATTTTTGCTGTTCCCCAGGCAGGTATGGGGGGATGGTCTGTGCGTTCAGGGGCCTCCAGCAGGGAGGGGGACAAGGTGGACTCCAGGACCCGGTGGGGGTGGTGGCAGCGCTGAGGGCCCAGGAATGTGTGGGTGCAGGTTGGGGGCGGGGCTTCTGGCAGACAGAGGGCCAAGTGGGCCCATAATTACGTGCTGGGTGCCCGGTAACTAACCATGGGTGTGCCCATCTGGAATTACCCAGCACCTGCTTCTCAGGGGGGTCTACTCCTGGGGCGCCCGGCAGCCCTGCCCCTGTGGGTGCTACGTCTCCTTGTAGATCCCACCAACCCGGAGATTTGCCCAGCCAGGCTCTGCCCTGCTCCCGCTGGGGAGTCTGGCTGGGGGCACCTGAGCCTGCAGCACCCACTTTCTGGGATCCCGGGGAAGCCGAGTGGGCCTCAAAGAAGGCGGCTTCCTGGACTGCAGTCTGGGGGGAGGGGGAGGGCAGGAAGCCAGCAGGAAAGGGCTGGATGGAGAGAGAAATGAGGACCAGCCTCCAACCCTCCTCCCCCGCCAATGACATTTCATAAAGTTCCAGGCAGGTCTGTGCATGGCGGCTCCTGTCCACTGTGGCCAGAGGGGCCCTGCCCCCAAGGGCCCATCCAGGGAAGCCAGGGACTGGGCTGAGCTGCAGGCTTTGTTCTTGGTGCCATTCTGCCCTTTCCCCTGCACTCCCCCTTGGATTGCATCCTTTGGTGGCTCTGCTCAGGGGGGCTTAGGCCAGGCTGGGCTGCACTGGGACCTCCCAGCGACCCTGATGGTGTCCCCCACCCCACAGCCTGCGCCACGCCCCTGGGCATGGAGAGGGGCTCCATCACGGATGCACAGATCTCAGCCTCGTCTGTCCACCTGGGATTCATGGGCTTGCAGCGCTGGGCGCCTGAGCTGGCCCGCCTGCACCGCACGGGGATCGTCAATGCCTGGACGGCCAGCAACTATGACCACAACCCCTGGATCCAGGTAGGGCGCGGGACAGCCCCCAAGTGTGCACTCGCGCGCTCTGGCCTGGGCTTGGGGGCATGAAGAGGTGCGGGCGGCCTGGAATTCAGGGTGCCACCTTCGACCAGGTGAACCTACTGCGGAAGATGCTTGTGACGGGCGTGGTGACACAGGGCGCCAGCCGCGCGGGCAGTGCCGAGTACCTGAAGTCGTTCAAGGTGGCCTACAGCATGGACGGGCGGAAGTTCCAGATCTTGAAGGACGACAGCGGGCTGATGGACAAGGTGAGGCTCTCGGGGGCCCTGGAGGAGGGGAAGACCGCACCAGGTCAGTCCTGGGTACACTCCGGTTCCCAGAAACGGCGCCACACAGAGGATGCTCTGTGGGGAGAAGCTGTTGCTCCGCTGAAGAGTTTGAGAGCAGCCAGAGTTGAGACGGGTTCCGTAGGGGCTGGGGGCTTCTGCCCTGCATGCTGAAGTTTCAGGCTCATGCCCTGGCACTGAGTGGGTCCATCCGAGCACCTCCAGGTGGATGGAAGATAGCCCCGACACCAAAAAATGAGAACCCAGCTCGGTGACTCCCTGGAGACCAGCTACGGCAGTGGGGTGCCATGTCTCATGCATGTTGGACCCTGCTCAAGGGTACCAGGCCGGCCACAGCCTAGATGTCGGTTGTTGGTGCAACTGGGGTCCGTGGGCAAAGCCTCCCTCATGAATGTGCTGGAGAGGGGAGGTCCCCCTTCATTGGTTCTGGGGACCAGGGAGGATGTGGGAAGGGCGTTCTGGGCTGGCCAGTGCCCCCATTCTGCCTCCTCCCTCCCAGGTCTATGTGGGGAATGTGGACAACAATGGCCTGAAGGTGAACATGTTTGACACCCCACTGGAGACGCAGTACCTGCGGCTGGTGCCCATCGTCTGTCACCGGGGTTGCACTGTGCGCTTTGAGCTCCTGGGCTGTGAGCTGAATGGTTAGTGCCAGGGCCCCCTGGCCCCGCCTTAGCCTGGCCCGGACTGCTGCGTGCCCATGGCCTCCTGATCCTGCAGAGGGGAGGAGGGGAAGGAAAAGAAAAGAGGCCCCATCAGGGTCCTGCAAAGCACCCTTGCTTACTCTGAGGGAGGGGGAAGGGTAGGTGCTGGGTGCTGGGGTTGGAACTGGGGGCTAGGGGCTGGGGTTGAAACCAGGGGTTGGAACCAGGGGTAGGGGCCGGGAGTTGGAAGTGGGGGGTTGGGGCCGGGCCCTGCCGGCCAAGCATGTGCTCTGGGAGCCTGGAGCCCCCCTCCGCATCTGTGGGGTGACAGGATGGATGGATGAAGGGAGGGAACGGAAGCCTACATGAGTCATTGCTCACCGCGCACAGCTTGGGGGCCAATCCACTCATCTAGTGGTCCCCCTACACCCCTATTCCTATAGTGTGCCCCGAGAGAGTTATGGACGCATGTGCAGAGGTCAAGGGGCCCAAAGCGGCAGCCCCTTTCACTTGCTCCTTTGCCGTCCCTGTCCTCGCAGTGCCACCTGCTGGCCGCCAGAAGACCTGCAGCGCTTGCGTTTCCCAGGCTCTTTCTCTTGTGCCCTAGTCTGCCCCCTGTTGGCCGTCTGCAGAACCGCAGCGCCCGTGGTTCTCGGGACCTTCGCTCTGTGCGTCGGCAGCTGCACACCGGGTTCTGCCATCCCACGCACAGACGCTCGGTACAACTCAGAGCTGAGTTGGGCCTGCCGGGCTTGAGTCTGGTTTGGATCAAAGCATGTGCACCATCCTGGCCCTGGTTTTCAATATTTGGTCACTTCGGGCTCTCCACTTGGCATTGTCCCTGGTAGTGTCAGAAATTGAACTCTAGCCTCGGGCATGCTGAGCCTTGGGGCTCTCTCTCTGGCACCCCCTTTCTAATACTGGGCTGTCTCTCTTTTTTGTTTTAAAATAATTTTATTTTATTGAATCACCATGTGGAAAATTACAATGCTTTCAGGCTTAAGTCTCAGTTATACAATGCTGAAACAACCATCCCTTCACCAGTGCCCATATCCCACCACCAAAAAAAGAAAAAAAACACACACACCAAAAATAAAAAAAAACCAGCACACCTCCCATCCTGCCCCCAAGCACCTCCCCCCCGCCTTGTAACTGATAAATTTCACTTTACTTTCTATTTACTATGGTTACATTCAATATTTCAACACAAACCTCACTATTATTGTTAGGAGTACCCCACTAGAGTCAGACCTGTTATGAAGGGATATAAGGTTTTGGATTTCTATACTTTAGCAACTAAGTCCAGAGAAATTTCTTCCAGATATTGGATCATTGCAAGCTTGTAAACCCCATCTGTGGTCATCATAATATGGCGGTCACCGTGCCCTTCACCCCCGGCAAGGAAGAGGCGAGAGAGAGAAATACCTTTCCCCTCCTGGGCGGGCATGGGGCCTCGGCTTAGTTCTCAGTCTGGAGACATTCTTCGAGGAGTTGCCCATGCCGAAAAGTTTAGCTGGCGTCTGGAGTCATGCTCTTTACATCTGCAGCAAAGTTTGTTTTCCAGGGTAGAGAAAGAGCACAGTGGGCAGGGCCCTTGCTTGATGTGGCTGACCTGGGTTTGATCCCTGGCACTAGCTATGGCCCCCAAGTTCCTTCAGGAGTGAGCCCTGAGCACAGAGCCGGGAGAGAGGTCTGAGCACAGAGCTGGGAGAGAGGCCTGAGCACAGAGCCAGGAGTGAGGCCTGAGCACAGAGCCGGGAGAGAGGTCTGAGCACAGAGCCGGGAGTGAGGCCTGAGCATTGCCGCATGTGACCCGAAAAACAAAGAAAGGGAAAAAAGACCATCTGCATTTCTGCTTCTCCCACCATCTGAGACATGATGTTCCTCTTGTGAAAGGGAGTTTAGGCAACTGTCCGTGACAGGCACATCTGGGCCTCTGCCCTGCACCAGCCAGCACCTCTGTCCGAAAGGACAGAAGGACAGAAGGAGGGAGTCAAGCATGTGCATCCCGGCTGTGTCCTGCCCCTTGAGGCAGTCAGGGAGGGCTTCTTAGAGGACCTGTCTCTGAGGTCAGGGTGGGAAGTGGTGGCTCAGGGCCTGTGCTGTGTGGAGGGAAGTCGGGGTGAGAGGGTAGGAGAGGACACCCGTGGGTGACTGCTCCATGTGCCGGCAGGATGCTCCGATCCCCTGGGCATGAAGGACAACACCATCCCTGACAAGCAGATCACCGCCTCCAGCGTCTTCCGCACCTGGGGCCTGAGCGCCTTCAGCTGGTTCCCCTTCTACGGCCGGCTGGACAGACAGGGCAAGTTCAACGCCTGGACGGCGCAGAGCAACTCTGCCTCCGAGTGGCTGCAGGTGGGTCCCGGGCCAGGGTGAGGGGCTACAGCTGTCAGAACTGGCCTGTGACCTTGACCTTGAGTGACCTTGTAGCCTCAGCTACTGCGCCCCACGATACCGTTTCCGAAACACCTGTGCATTTCTTTTTCCTGGGTCACACCCAGCAATGCTCGGGTTACTCCTTGCTCTGCACTCAGGAATCACTCCTGGCAGTGCTCAAGGAGCCCTATGGGGTGCCGGGGATCGAACCCGGGTGGGCTGTGTGCAAGGCCAGTGCTCTCCCCGCTGCCATAGCTCTCCAGCCCCTGGCCTGGTTGCATTGGCCCCCGCTCTCTTCAACTTCCATGCACCCTCCCCCCCATTCCTGGGAGGGAAGGGTGTGTGTGTGTGTGTGTGTGTGTGTGTGTGTGTGTGTGTGTGTGTGTGTGTGTGTGTGCGCGCGTGCGCGCGAGTGCGTGTGGCTGTGCATGTATACACGCACACATACATGTGCATGTGTGGACATGTTTATACGCATACATGGGTGTGCCCCTATATACAGCTGCATGTACTCATACATGTGCACACATGGGTCTGCATTCCTGGTGAGTGCGCACACATGGGCTGTGGCTGTGCAGATGTATGTGCACACGTGTGCACACAGATCAGGAATGCAGACTCATGTGTCCATATGTATGAGTGCATGCAGAGAGATGATCGGGGTCCCCAGGGAGGCTGAGAGAGATGGGGTCTGGGGTCCCCAGGGAGGCCAGGCTCCTCCCAGCAGCCTTGCCTTTCCCTGCAGATCGACCTGGGCACGCAGAAGCAGGTGACGGGCATCATCACCCAGGGTGCCCGGGACTTTGGCCACGTGCAGTACGTGGCTGCCTACAAGATCGCACACAGTGACAATGGCCAGAACTGGACCGAGTACCATGAGCAGGGCTCCACGGAGAGTAAGGTGGGTGGCGTGGGGATGCCGTGGGGCTGGGGTGGGGTTGCCCTCTCAGGGCCTGGCGCACCTCACTGTCCCCCGGCCCTGCCCTTCTGCCCCCAGATCTTTCCTGGCAACCTGGACAATGAGTCGCACAAGAAGAACGTGTTTGAAACGCCCTTCCTGGCGCGCTTCGTGCGCATCCTGCCCGTGGCCTGGCACAACCGCATCACCCTGCGCGTGGAGCTGCTGGGCTGCTAGGGCCCCGCCATGGCAGCTGCTTCGGGGCGGGCTCCCCTCCCCCACGTCCCACGCCCCACCCCTCCTTCCACCCACAGCCCCTCAACCTAGGGGGAGTCTGGGCTGTTCAGACGGGTGGGGGTGGGGTGCAGGTCTCTTGCACCTCCCCAGCCACCCACACCCCCCAGCCTGGGGCGATGGCCATTCCTCCCACCCTGCCCCACCGCCCCCACTGTCTCCTCCCAGCCCTGGCCCGGAAGCCCAAGAGAGACTGAGGGGGCGGGAGGGGGCCTGCACGCTGGTTCTCCCCGCAGGCTGGCAACAAGAATATTTATGTCACCCCTACTCCTGTGTGTGACTCATTCTGTCTCCGGGATCAGCGCTGCGTGGACTCGGGTCTGGGACGGTCAGCTGTGCCCACCAGCCCTGGCCTTCCTGGGCTCTTGGGCTCCCCTTTTGTGGGGTGGGGGCAGGAACAGATGCCTGGGGGTTCCTTAGCCTCCCTCCCTCCAGCCTCTGTGCAGTTCGAGCCGCTGGCTGGGGTGGGGAGCGGATGCAGGGATGTCCCCTCCCCCAGATGGCTGCTTGTCCTGCGGAAATTTCCACTTACTCTGACCTGCAGGGCTGGCCTGGGCAGGGCAGCCAGACGGAAACTCTGAACCTTCAGCTGGGGGAGGCCCAGGGTACCGCCCTGCACAGGGTTCGAGATGGGGACTGGGACATTGCCCCCACGTACCACGGCTCCTTCACCTCTGCTTAGGGCCAGCAGGTGCCAGGGCTCACCCCCAGACCGGGGAGGAGGAATTTTTCTAGAACTCAACCTCCAGTGCAGGACTGCTAATGGGCTGTAGGTCTGGGATAGTGTCTTCCTGGTGAGCTGCCCAGAGGGGGCAAGGTGCAGGGGCTCCCCTTCGCACAAACCCACGAGGTTGGGTTCGGGACTGGGGTATCAGGACAGCCCATTCTTTTTTTTATATATATATTTACTTTTTAATTTGTGAATCTCCGTGAGGGTACAGTTACAGATTTACACATTTTCGTGCTTGTGTTTCCCTCACACAATGTTTGAGAACCCATCCCTCCAGCAGTGCCCATTCTCCACCACCAATGAACCCACCCCCTCCCATCCCCCAATCCCATCACCCCCCAACCCCACCTCTGGGGCAGGGCATTCCCTTTTGTTTTCTCTCTCTCCTTTTGGGTATTGTGGTTTGCAATATGGGTGTTGAGTGGCCATCGTGTTCAGTCTAGTCTACTTTCAGCGTGTATCTCCCATCCCGAGCTGGTCCTGGAATCACACTTTATTTGGTGTTCCCTTCTCTATCTGAGCTACCTTTTCTTTTCCCCCAGCATGTGAGGCCAACTTCCAAGCCATGGAGCCAACCTCCTGGTACTTATATCTACTATTCTTGGGTGTTAGTCTGCTACTCTATTATTTTATATTCCATAGATGAGTGCAGGCTTTCTATCTCTTTCTGACTCATTTCACTTAGCGTGATCCATGTTGATCAACTTATATGCAAAGTTCATGACTTCATCTTTTCTAACAGCTGCATAGTATTCTATTGTATAGATGTACCAAAGTTTCTTAACCAGTCATCTGTTCTAGGGCACTCGGTATTTTTCCAGATTCTGGCTATTGTAAACAGTGCTGCGATGAACATAAAAGTGCAGATGTCATTTCGACTATACTTTTGTTTTTGTTTTTTTGCTTTTTGGGTCACACCCAGTGATGCACAGGGGTTACTCCTGGCTCTGCACTCAGGAATTTCTCCTGGAGGTGCTCAGGGGACCATATGGGATGCTGGGAACCGAACCTGGGTTGGCTACGAGCAAGGCAACTGCCCTACCCGCTGTGCTGTCGCTCCAGCCCCTCGACTATACTATTTTGCTTCTCCGGGATATATTCCCAGCAGTGGTATTGCTGGATCAAATGGGAGCTCAATTCCTAATTTTTTGAGAAGCGTCCATATTGTTTTCCAAAAGGGACAGCCCCATTCTGACCTGAGCAGAGGCGTGGGGCCATAGTGGGCAGAGGTGGGCGGGGCTCAGTGTCATGCCCCGTCCCTGTGTCACGTCGTCCCTGCCTGGGTCTTTTCTGGGGACTGCCCCTGTGCTGGGCAGTCGTGGGGGGGCATTCAATCCACTCCCTCTAGCACCCCTACTGGGGGCGCCTTTGCTTCCAGTTTATTTGTGGCCACACTGTGCTGTCCCACTGCCCCGGCCCCTGGCTTCAGTTTTAAACACGAACAGGTCTCTTCCAAGGTCTTTTATTATTCTTATAGTCATCTTCAGTTTTCAAAAATATAAATAGGTGCGTGGAACCCTGAAGCCTGCACGGTCCCGGGGGCGGGAGGGGTGGGAGGGGCCCCGGGGAGGAAGGGACCCACCCAGCCCTGCCCCGGCGCCCTGCGGGGACAGGACACCCACAGCAGCTGTGCGGGGCCGGGGGGGGGGGGGGGGTCACCTCGGTCTCACTCCCCCGACCCTCGGTCCCCGGCGGTCCGCACGGTCCCCGTGTGGCTCAGGACACATCGTCGGCTTTGGCGTTGGGGCGGGTGTGTGGGGGCACGGGCGGCGGCGCTGGCCACGGGGACACGGTGGAGGGGCCTGGCTGGCTCCCTCTCCTGGACAGCGGCTCCCTGAGGGCCAGCGGTCAGCCTGGCGGGCTGCGGGCTCAGTGTCCTGCGGGCCGGTGCCGCCGCGGGCTCCGCTGCCGGCGTCTGCGCTGGTAGGTGGCGGCTGGGGGCGAGCGGGGCCGTGAGCCGGGAGGGGACGCGGCCTCGGGGCCACCTCCGCGGGGCTCCGGCCACGCCTGCGGGGGAAGGCGCGGGCCCCGCCTCTCCCGGGAGTTGGTGGGCAGTGCGGGCAGGGGACCCCCAACCCAGCCACCCGGGACCCCCCAGTCCCGCCCTCCCCGTCCCCCGCGCTCACCGTCCGTGCAGGTGACCCGAGGCTCCTCCCACTGGCCGCTGGGCAGGCAGCGGACGGTGGGCACGTGGCGCTGGACGAAGCCCCGCGCGCACTGGTAACGCTCCACCGCGTTGATCTCGTACCGCGCCTTGGGCCGGCCCAGGGGCCGCGCGTGCTGCACCGCGGGGGGCTGTCCGCAGGCCACTGCGGGGACACGCGGCCTTCAGGGGGCGCCAGGGCACGGGGCGGGGGCAGCGGCCGTGCTTGGGCGGGGGTCCATGAAAGGCTGAGACTCCCCCAGGTCCCTCTCTGGCACAGGGTCACCTGCGGCCTCAAGCCTTCTAGGCCCCGTCTTCACCGTGCCCGTGAGTCACGTGACCACCCCCTGCCACACACACGTGGCCCCGCCCAGTGCCGCCACGTGACCCCCACCAGTGCCGCTCCCGCTGCTTCCCGAGCAGCCCTCACCTGTGCCCTTTTTGCAGGTGAACGGCAGGTGGTAGTTGCAGGGGACGTCATTCCACTCCCCCTTCTCGTGCCAGATCATCACCACGCAGTCCTCGCCGGTAGCGAAGAAGTTGTCAGGCTGGTTGGGCCTCCAGTTCTCATATTGCTGGGGTGGGGGGTGCGGACAAGTTAGGGGACGGGTCCTTGCCCTTAACGGCCAGGGGTCTGCGGCCCCCAGGAAGCAGGCCAAGCCTCCAGGCTGCCTGAGTGGCAGAGGGTGCTGCCCCCGAGATGGGCCCCCAAGTCCAGCCTTGCCGGCTTCTCCATCCTGCCCTGTCCCTGGTCCGCCCCTGCAGGCAGCTGGCGCCCTGGACTCACCAAGGAGTGCCCGTCTGACCAGCGGAAGTCCCCTTCGATGGTGCGGTCATTCAGGCCGATCCACTGGTAGTCCTGGGCGTTGCCTGCAGCGGGGCAGCGTCTGAGGCTGGGGGCTCCCCGACAGGCACTGCACCCCCACCCCTGCACCGTGCCCTGTACTCACTGTTGACGAACTCCTGCTCTTCGGGGGTCACGATGCTGCTGAGATGCGCCGCCTCCTCCCGGCAGCGGCCCTCCGCGTCTGCCCAGCTGGCACGCTCGGGAAAGTGGCGGTAGCAGTGGCCCTGGAACTTGGTCCAGCCTTCCTGGCACAGCTCCTGGTCTGCAACACAGCGCAGGACTTGGCGGGGGCTCGGGGGCCCGCCGGGAAAAGGGAGGCCCGTTTCTCTCCCTGGCCACCTACCCTGCCCCCAGCTTTCTCCCGCTGATGCCTACTCTGGGGGCTTGGCCAGGCCCAGGCCCCAGGGGCTCCCGAGGAGGGGCGGGGGTGTGGGCAGATGGGCACCCTGGCATGTTGTCTTCTGTGGCAGCTGGGAAGGGGCACACACGTCTTGGACACACTTTAGCAACCCAGGGAGTTGGGGGGTTGTCTCTCCAACTCTGCCTTCAGGGGCCTTCTGGGAAGGGGGCCTGCTCGGAACTGCCCTCCTGGTGAGGGGCAGAGAGGATGCGAGGTCTCGCCTCCAGGTGCCCAGGAGACCCGGGGCTGTCAAAGGGGTGGGGGCCACCTATGCTTTTAGGGGGAGACAGAGGTGGACAGAGGTGCCCTATGAGGTCACTTTTTTTCCTTGTATGGGAGGGGGGGGCCACACCCAGCGGTGCTCAGGGCTTACTCCTGGCTCCGTGCTCAGGGATCACTCCTGGGGGAAGGCGCGGCGGACCCTATGGGGTGCCAGGGATAGAACCCGGGTCAACTGCATGCAAGGCAAGAGCCCTGTCCACTGTCCACTGTCCTATAGCTCTGGCCCATGCTTGTGGGTCACTTCTTGGTCACTGCAGGACCTGAGCATTGTTATGCAGCTGGAGAGGGGATCAGGCCATGCTGGGTGGCAGTCTGCAGAAACAGCCAGAGAATTCTAGAAGGCCGGAAGCAACAGCTGCCCAAGGCCTGGAGGACATTACCAGGACTCAGGGCGGGAATGAGGGGGCCCCCGGCACCGTCTGTTCCTCAGGCGCGCCCGCCTCCCAGCCTGGCACCACCTTCCCTGTCCAGTGCCAAGGGGCTTTCCAGACACCGGCCTGCATATTGGCATCCCTGTCCACACCCTCTGTCTGCAACCCTGCCACCAGACACTTATTCTTGGGGCCTGAGGCTGCAGGAGGGGAGGGTGCTCCGGGGTGACCCTCGCCTGGGCTGGGCCTGGGAGGAGCACGCCACCGCCAGAGCCCCCTGCCCACGTGGCACCCAGGGAGGCTTCATAGGTGTTTCCATTGTTTTCTGGAGGTTTCTGGCATGTCCTGCTGGCGTGTTTCCAGAGCATGGTTTTGTCTGGGGGGGGGTGTCCTACTCGGTGGTGCCCAGGGATCATGCCTGGCGGCGCTTGGGAGCATATAGGTGCCGGGGGCTGAATGGGGTGGGCAGCATGCGAGGCAAGCGCCTGACCCGCTGCCTGCCCCCCGCACCCCAGGCCGGAGCTCGGCCCAGGCACAGAAGCGGAACAAACTCAGCTCCGGCTTGCCCAGCTGGGCACCCCGCTCTCCCTGGCCTGCCTGGCTGCCCGGCCCAGGAAGGGATGAAGGGAGCCAGGAATGGTGGTTGCCGGCGGTCCGCTGGTGAGGAGCAGGGGGCATGCGGGGGTCCTGCTGGAGCATGCGGGGCGCCTGGGGCCCTCAGGAAGGAGCATACAGCCCCGCGCTGGCCCCGTCCAGAGCCGGCGCTCCCCCTTGCTCCTTCCAGGAAGACAGACACAGTGCTCAGCTCCATCCTTCCCGTTCCTGTGCTCCGGGAGTCTCACATGCAAAGCCGGTGCCCACTGCCCCTGCACCCACTGTGGGCCTGGGAGAAGCACCAGCAGAAGGTGCTTTCAAGACACCCCCGAATCTCCTGGTCCCAGCGCCCCTACCCCCCCACCCCCAATCCCCGCAGAGGACAGGTGTGGAGGGGATGCAGCCCTAGGGAGCGGCCGGCCTGGAAGCTGGGTTAGCAGGAGGGGGGAGGGGCGCTGCAGTCAGCGACGTTAGCTGAAGCCTCGCCGAGCCGGCCTACCGGTCTCGCACAGGTCGCCTCGGTAGCTGGGAAGGCACAAGCATGTAACAGCGGCAGCCCCGTCCACGCAGGTGCCTCCGTTCCGACAAGGGCTTGAGAAGCACTCGTCAATGTCTGCAAGAAACCAAGGGCCCCCGTTAGCACCCCGTGGGCCCCTGGCAGCAGTGCTGCTTGCTCAGGATCCTGTGCGTCACCACCAAGGTCCCCCGAGGATGTGCCGGAGCGGGTCCCGGAGTCAGAGCCGCAAGCTGTTTTTCTGCTGCTGGGAGTAGCTTCTGGCTGGCCGGGTGGCGCTCACGCTCGGCCATTGGCCCTGGGAAGCGAAGGCCCCCAGGCTCGAAGAGGGCAAGTCCTCTCACGCCCAGGGGAGGACGCATACCGGGTGCTTGACACTCGCCCCTGTTCTTGTCCTGCTGCCTCCTTTGTCTCCCCTAAATCCCTTCCGGAGCCTCCTGCAAAGCAGCCTTAGCCTCTGTGTCTGTCTCCGGGAGGGGCGGAGGGGCAGGGCGTGCCCCCCCTTCTGGAGGGCCTCCCGCGGCTGAGGCTGGAGAATCATCCCTCCAGCTCTTACTCCACTCCAGGCTTCACTTTCTCCTGTCCTGGTCTTCTGCAAATTTCTTTGGGGTGGGTGTGGGTGGGCACTCAGCCGGGGAGCGCCAGTGCTCCTCCCCCTGCATCCACGGGCCCCTGGAGATGAGAATGCTCTTTCGGGGGAGCAGTCTCCCGCACCACCCTCTGTGTCTGTCGTCGAAGCATCTCCCGGCTCGTCTGGAGAACTCAGTTCAGCACTGTGGCAGCGAGTGTGGCATGCAGAGAGTGGGGCTCATCCATCCCCGGGACCCCTAATGTGTGACGGTGCTCCCCACATGCACTGCGTCCTCTGACTTGGCCACACAGGCAGGAACACTCTCTTCTTCTTCTCTCTCTTTTTTCTTTTTGCTTCACACCTGGTGGTGCTCAGGAATCACTCCTGGTGGTGCTTGGGGCCTGATGGAATGCCGGGGATCGAACCCAGGTTGGCCGTGTGTGAGGCCAGCGCTGTCCCCTGAAGCGCTTAGTCCTTGTCACAAGTGCAGGCACAGGCGTCTCCAGGAGCAGACCTGGGCATGCCGTGGGGGACGGTTCTGGACCTCCCAGCCTTTCTGCCCAGCGGCGTCTGGGGCTCACCCGCAGGTATTAGAAACCGACGGTTCCCAGCTGGGAGCAGTCACGAGCGAGACCCTGATGCATGGGGGTGCCGAGGGGCGCCCGGGCATGCACTCGGGATTCCGGGCACAGGCCCCGGTTCCCAGCAGCAGCGGGCGCAGCGGGGAAGCTGGGCGGGGCCTCCTGCAGAGGACAGCTCCGTGTGGAGTCACTGCGGGTGCTGAAGCAGCTTCATGGGGGCACAGGCCAGGAGGGGCCCCAGAGGCGGCCAAGGAGAGGCTGGCCGGGGGGTGGGGCCACGGCGGGAAGGGAGAAAGAAGAGGGTGGCTGGGAGCTCTCAGAATCTTCTGGAACATGACACACTCTCAGAATCTTCTGGAACATGACACCCCCCCCCCCGGTATTGCTTTTTGGGTGCCAATGTGATCTTTGCTCGGGGCTCTCAGTGGGGACCCAGGGCAGGAGGGTGGCTCTCCTGGGAATGACTGAGAGGCATTCGTGGCTGACACTTGGGGGCTGCCCAGGGCAAGGTGGTGAGGGACACCCCAAGTTCGTCCAGCCTGGTCTGTGCAGCGGCTGCCCTGGACCTCACTGTCATTGTTTCCAGGGCTGGGGACGGGCCCGAGAGCCTCAGTGAGCACGGCTGCACCCTTAAGCCGCATCTCCAGCCCTGGGTGGAAATTTCTGCCAAAGGCAAAAAGCCCCGACAATTGCTTTCTCAGTTTTTGGTTTTGGGGCCACACCTGGTGATGCTCAGGGCTGACTCCTGGCTCTGTGCTCAGGGATCACAGCTGGCGGGCTCAGGGGACCCTATTGGGTGCTCTGTGGAAGGCCAGTGCTCCCCCGCTAGACTATCTCAATGGCCTCTAACTGCTTCCTTGAGAGGGGGAGTCTAGGGACTCCTCTGGGGGATTCTTGGATGTCCAGGTTGGTTCCATGCAGGGTCCCAAAGACGTGGTGTTGCTCGGGACCTGGGGCCCCAGGGCCACTAGGCACCCACGGGGTGCACCCCGTGATTCTGGGGGACCCGGGGGGCTGGGAACTGAACCAGGCTCTGCTGCATGCCAAACAGGCACCTCCCTTTCTCTGCTGACTCCTGCACTAGCTCTCCAACCCCCAGAGACGACGGCAGAGGGTGTGCCAGGCAGGTGTGCTGGGACACACTTGGGGGCAGCCTTTGGGGGACAGGCCCTTCTGCCAGCTCCAATGCAAGACTAGGATGAATAGCATAACGTGGGAAAGTTCTCACATGCACATGAATCGGGGAGTCTTGTTTGGGGGCCACACTGAGCAGTGCTCAGGGCTCTTTCCTGGTGGGGCCTGGGGGTGGTGTTGAGTGGGGGCGTGCACCCGACTGCAAACCTCAGGACAGCCCCAACCACAGGCCCGTGCGTGGGTGTAAGCGGGAAAGCAGCTGGTGGCCACCTAGTCACGCCTGCTGGCCATGGGACGCAAACAGGACAGGAGTTGGCCGCGGGCTGGGCTTAGGTGCTTTAGATACACAATCATCCGATGTCTTCACGACTAGATGGGAAGAGCTGGTGGTTGCGGACGTTTCTGAGTCGCCAGTATAATAAGTTCCTGATCTCTTGGGTGTGTGTGTGTGTGTGTGTGTGTGTGTGTGTGTGTGTGTGTGTGGTGGGGGAGGGAAGTTGGGCCCTACCCTGCTGAGGTCAGGGGACTACATAGGAATTAAACCAGAGTCAGCTGCATCCATGGCAAGAGCCTGACCTCTGGGCATTTAACAGCCTGGACGTGGCTCTGGGTTCCAGGATGAGACGGCAGGGGCTGGCCCTGTCCTGGGAGCCCTGATGGCCCCTTACACCTTCCGTCTCTCAAGTCTTTCCTGTTCAATGGGGCTTGGATGGGGTGGGGGGACTTTTATTAGCGGCCCCCAGACACTATGTTCTGAGATCAGGCCTCCCTCCCAAGGCTGGCCTTGCCCCAGCTGCGCCGTGGAGCCTTCGGAAAATTGTTTTTCAGTGCTTGGGGCTAAATCTGGTAGTGTTTGGGGGCTTGTCCTGGCAGAGTGTTTGGGGGTCACTCCCAGCAGTGTTGGGGGGCCTCATGGGGCCCGGGACAAAGCTGGGCCTCCAGCATACAGTGCTGCGCTCAGCCCCAGCTGCGTCTCTCGGCCCCATCACCTGCGAGCCTCCCTCACGGCGCCCCCTAGTGCCAGGACCATGTCTGTCAGGGTGGGGTGGGGCCCGGCCGAGAATCACTCTCCCTTTGACCCTACCTGCAAACTCAGTTGAACGGCTGTGGAGGGGGTGTCGGAGACCCTCTCAGACCCCACGCCGTGGCCCTTCTCTCCCACATCCCCCAGTTTGATTCTGACTCTGAGGTCCCCCCCAGCCTCTCTGTCCTATGGGGACCCTCCGAGAGAGACTCCAGGCCTGGTGGGCCCCTCCATGGTCTCAGGCCAGTCAGGGACCTTAGATGGGGACAGGCTCGCTGCCAGGATGGGGGCGGTGAAAAGGCCCTGTGGGAACAGATTCGAGGGAGGAAGAGCCGTGTGGGGCCTGCGTTAGGGCTGCCGTGCTTGGGTGCAGGGGAGGGTGGGGGTCTGCTGATCTGCCAGGTCAGGGCCACTGGTCCTTTGCCCTCCACCAAGCCGGGAACACCCCTCCACACACACCCCTGGAGGACGGACTGTGCGGGCCTTCCCAAGTTCACCAGGACACTGGACCCAGGGCTAAAGCTGTCCCCCTCCCCAGTGGCTATGGACTCTGAGCCCCGACCAGCTGGACAGAGCCCCTGAGATTTCTCTCCTAGGAGGAGGCGGCCCCCCTGTGCTCTGGGAAGGGTCAGGAATCAGGAGGAGGAGGGTGGGGGGGCAGGGGCCACAGCCCCAGGGATCACCAAGGCCCTGGCAGAACTTTCCCTGCAGCCAGCAGGAGGACCAGCACCTCCAGCCTGGTGTGGCCACAGAGATCCAGGTGGGACCCTCCCAGAGGAGACAGCATGGCTGGTGGCCCCCCATTGGGCGTGTGGTTACATGGGGACATCAGATGTGACCTGATGTCAATGACAGGGACAGACATGGTCACAGCCCTTCTGGAGGGGTGAAAAGGTGGGCACAGATACCGAGCACCACTATCTGAGGTGTGCATGTGTGTATGTGTGTGTGCACATGTGCATGTATGTGCATTAGTGTGCTTGTGTGTGTACGTGTATAAATGTGCATATGTGCACATGTGTATATGCACGTGCATATGCCTGCACAGTATGTATAATGTGTTCATGCATATATGTGTGCATGTGTGTGCATGAGTGTATGTGTGTATGTGCATGCATGTGTGTATGTGTGAGTGTGTTACGTGTGCATGTGTATGTGTGTGCATGTTTGTGTATGTGTGTGTCTGTATGTGTATGTGTGTGCATGTGTGTATGTGTACATGTGTGTGCATGTATGTACGTATGTGAGACCTCTCCCAAAGCATCGTGATGGTGACTGGGCTGGGGAAAGAGCCTTTTCCGGAGACCCTGCTCTGATCCCGAAACCTGGAGCCCAGAGACCACGTGGGGCAGGGGAGGCGGGCCCTGGCACAGACAGTACCCCCTCGCAGGTTTGGGGGCTCTGGTATTGGACGGTCCCCGGGACATCCCCATCATACAGCCCGGGCTGAGCCAGGGAGAGGTGATGGGGTCCGGGTGGCACCACCTGCCAGTAGCCCCCACTGACTCACTTCCCCCAGGCATACAGGGGGCCAGGGACGTAGGGGTGGGCCTGGGGTTTCTGCTTCGGGTTGCGAGGCCCCTCCGGGGAGTTGGGGTCAGGAGTGGCTGAACCCCCACCCACCCAACCCTGTTTTCAGGCCACACAGGGCTCACACTCAGCTCTTGAACACCTGCCACCCCCTCCTCCCCGATGCCCGGTGACCGAGGGCCTTACCTATGTCGCAGTGCTCACCGGCGTGACCAGCGGGGCACAGGCACACGGCACCGTCCTCTGTCTCCTGGCAGGTCCCAGCGCCACAGCGGGCCTCAGCACAGGACCTGGGGAGGACTGCACGGCGAGAGGTCAGCGTCCCCCAGAGAGCCAAGAGGGTCGCACTGGGGTCAGCATTCAGGGGCCCCTAGACACCTGGGCCTATGGGGGCTCCATGATGGGGAAAAGACTCGGTATCCCAAGATATGACAGCAGAGGGATGGCAGCCCTGTTCCTTTGCCCCCACAGTCAGGGCCCGCCCTAGTGACACCAGGCTCTGTGCTCAGGGCTGACTCCTGGCTCAGTGCTCAGGGCTGACTCCTGGCTCTGTGCTCAGGGCTGACTCCTGGTTCTGTGCTCGGGGCTGACTCCTGGCTCTGTGCTCAGGGCTCACTCCTGCCTCTGTGCTCAGGGATGACTCCTAGTTATGTGCTCAGGGATCACTCCTGGTACTGCATTCAGGGCTCACTCCCGGCTCTGTGCTCGGGGCTCACTTCTAGCTCTGTGTTCTGGGCTGACTCCTGGGTCTGTGTTCTGGGCTCATTCCTTGCTCTGTGCTTGCGGATCACTCCTGGTAGGGCTCGTGGATCATGCATTTCCTTGGGCTTTGGCGGTAACTTGAGAGAGAACAACTCCTTGTACTCTTTCCAAAGTCAGTTGCCAGCCAAATCCTTGCATTGTTATGTATTTTTTTATAGGGATTTGAAAATTTTTTTGGCCATACCTAGTGGTTCTTGGGGCTTACCTCTTTCTAGCTCTGGGCTCAGGGATCACTCCTAGGTGACCCTGTGTGGTGGAGGAATTGTGCCTGGGTCAAGGCAAGTGCCCTCCCTACAGTACTATCTCTCTGGTCCTCATTGCATGCATTCTTCCCTTTAATCCTCCCTGGGACCTTACTTTTTTTTTTTCTTTTTTTCTTTTTTTGGGTCACACCCGGCGATGCACAGGGGTTACTCCTGGCTCTGCACTCTCAGGAACCATCCCTGTCCGTGCTCGGGACCATATGGGATGCTGGGAATCGAACCCGGGTCGGCCTCGTGCAAGGCAAATGCCCTACCCGCTGTACTATCGCTCCAGCCCCTGGGACCTTACGTTTTATTTATTTTTATATTTGGGGCCATACCCAGTGATGCTCAGGGGTTCCTCCTGGCTCTGCACACAGGAGTTACTCCTGGCGGTGCTCAAGGGACCCTATGGGATGTTGGGGATTGAACCCGGGCTGACCACGTGCCAGGCAAGAGCCCTCTTGCTGACCTGTCGCTCCAGCCTGGACCTTTGCATTATATCGACAAGACACAAGAAATTTCTTTGGAGCTGCACAGAATCTGTGGGGGCCTCAGACCCTTGAATTACACTGTCTGCCCCCGGCCCCCAAGTTGGAAATACCCAAACACCTTCCCAGAGAAATGGCAGAAGTACCTGCAGAGGAGTCTTCCGCCTCTTCAGTGTCTTCCGGGACGCTGGACACGTCATCTGTCGGGAGGCTGGCAGCGGTGGCTGTTTGGGCATCTTCTCCCGAGTGCAATGGGCTGGACGCCTCGGTTTCCACCAGAGCCTCAGCAGGCGGCTGGGTCTCCTGGGTCCACTCAGAATCAGGGACTTGTGTGGCAATGATGATGTCCAGGCCGGAGCTGCTGCCCTCCGGCCTATCTCCAGAAGCCGGGGGTGGGGCCAGAGTCCAGCCCGATGCATCATGGGTGCTCACGTAGGTGGCATCAGTGGGCTCTGCCGTTTCTCCACTTAGCTCTGGGATGGCTGAGTCCTCCCACGCTGTCCCCGGGAAGGACAAGGGCCCTTGACTCAGGTCAGGGGAACCTGAGGCTCCTCCGCTGGCCTCAGGGGTGGCCGACACCCCCATTTCGGGTGAGGGGTAAACAGATGTTTCTTTGCTGAACTCTGGCACCTCCGAGGTTTCCCTCTTGGACCCTGGGACACTCCCGCTTGTGTCCCCAGACCCTGATACGTCCCCACTGGACTCCGGCACCTGGGGGAAGTGCGCTTCTGGGGGCCGTTGGCCCAGTTCCTGCAGAATTGTGGGGCTCGTGACTCCCTCCAGGACTTCCGGGAGCCCTGAGGGGTCCCCGCTGGCGCCTGTGGCTGCAGAGCCGTCCCCGCTGATGTCAGCGGTGGTGCTGGGAAGATCTCCACTGAAAGGTGGGGAGCTTGGAGGGGTTCCGCTGGGCTCCGCCGGCCCAGACGGGAGTCCGCTAAGGTCCCCGAGACCCGAAGGGACCCTGCTGAGTTCCCAGACGCCTGAAGGTCCTTCTGCCTCCTGGGCGGTGGGAGCTGGGGTTCCAGACTCCACCAAAGTCCTGTCCACCAGTGAGACCATGGGGAGGCCAGAGGTACCCCCACTCCCGGCCTCTGCTCCCGAAGCGTCTCCGCTCGCCTCCACCTCACTGCTTGGCAGCCCTCGGAGGTCTGTGGGCCGCGGGCTCAGCTCCCAGGACTCTGCAGCTCCGGCCACGTGGCCGCTGGCATCCACCGTGCCAGAGGCACTTGCGAGCTCGGTCTCCCCAGAAGGAAGGCCGCTGAGCTCCACAGACCCCAAGCCTTCCTCTCCCTTAAACGGGGTCGGGGTCACTTCCACCAAATGGGTGTCCACAAAGGTGATGTCCCCACTGCCACTTGTCACCCCGGAGGGGGTCCCATGGAGCTCTGGCCACCCTGAGGGCTGCCCGCTGACATTGTGGACCCCTAATTCTCCTTCACTCACCCCGGTCTCACTGAATGGTTGACCACTGCCCACCAGAATGCCAGAAGCTTCTCCGCTGATGTCTGGTTGTCCTGAGGACAGTCCACTGAGGTCAGGCATCCCGGATGTTTCCCCGGGGAACCCCGATATCCGCCCGCTGGTGTCAGGAGCGCTGGGGGCCTGGCTGGTGGGTTTGACCCCTGAAGAGAATCCACTGGCCGCCCCGCTGATGTCCAGCTCGCTGCCCCAGGGCAGTCCAGAGACTTCACCGGCACCGCTGATGCCCATGCCCCCCCGCCCCTCCAGTTCCCCCGTGGTGGTGACCGTGAGAACCTCCACCAGCGTGGTGTCCACCAGGGAGACTGTGGGGAGGCTTGAGGGCAGCCCACTGAAGTCAGGCAGGCCGGAGGAAGGGCCACTCCCAAGGTCCACCCCGGAATACTCACCAAGTCCTGAGGGAAGGCCGCTGGCTTCCGGTGCGAGTCCACTGCCCGGGACTACAGAGGGCAGCCCACCGAGGTCCCAGGCTCCAGAAGCAGAGCCTCCAAAGTCCCCCTTCCCGGGGGCTGAGCCGCTGAGGCCCTCAAGCCCAGAACCAGAAGTTTCTAGACTTTCCCTTCCAGAAGGAAGGGCCCCAAAGTCACCCTCTCCAGAGGCAGAAGCTTCTGGAACTCCAGAAAGCACTCCAGTGAATACCCCTCTGCCAGAGGCAGAAGCTTCTAGATCTTCTCCAGAAGGAGTTCCAGTGAACTCTCCTCCAGAGGCAGAAGCTTCTGGAACTTCTCCAGAACTAATTCCACTGAGCTCCTTTCCCCCAGAGGCAGAAATTTCTGGAACTTCTCCAGAAGGAACACCACTGAACTCCTGTCCTCCAGAGGCAGAAACTTCTGGAGCTTGTCCGGAAAGAATACCAGTGAATTCCCCTTCTCCAGAGGCAGAAGCTTCTGGAACTTCTCCAGAACTAATTCCACTGAGCTCCTTTCCCCCAGAGGCAGAAAATTCTGGAACTTCTCCAGAAGGAACACCACTGAACTCCTGTCCTCCAGAGGCAGAAACTTCTGGAGCTTGTCCAGGAAGAATTCCAGTGAACTCCCCTTCTCCAGAGGCAGAAACTTCTGGAACTTCTCCAGAAGGAATACCGCTGAGCTCCTGTCCCCCAGAGGCAGAAATTTCTGGAACTTGTCCAGAAGGAACACCACTGAACTCCTGTCCTCCAGAGGCAGAAACTTCTGGAACTTGTCCAGGAAGAATTCCAGTGAACTCCCCTTCTCCAGAGGCAGAAACTTCTGGAACTTCTCCAGAAGGAACACCGCTGACCTCCTGTCCTCCAGAGGCAGAAACTTCTGGAACTTGTCCAGAAGGAACACCACCAAACTCTCCTTCTCCAGAGGCAGAAACTTCTGGACCTTTTCCAGAAGGAATACCACCAAACTCTCCTTCTCCAGAGGCAGAAACTTCTGGACCTTCTCCAGAAGGAACACCACCAAACTCTCCTTCTCCAGAGGCAGAAACTTCTGGACCTTCTCCAGAAGGAACACCACCAAACTCTCCTTCTCCAGAGGCAGAAACTTCTGGAACTTGTCCAGAAGGAACACCACCAAACTCTCTTTCTCCAGAGGCAGAAACTTCTGGAACTTGTCCAGAAGGAACACCACCAAACTCTCTTTCTCCAGAGGCAGAAACTTCTGGAACTTGTCCAGAAGGAACACCACCAAACTCTCTTTCTCCAGAGGCAGAAACTTCTGGACCTTCTCCAGAAGCAAGTCCACTGAGCTCCTCACCACCAGAGGCCGGGCCCTCGGGTTCCTGGCCTCCTGGTGGAAGCTTTCCAACTTCAGGGATGTTGGCGCCCACAATTCTGTCTCCATCCCCAGAGGCTGACCCACTCTCTTCGGGCAGGCCTAAGCCCAGATCAGGGCGGGCAGTGGAGTCCAGGTCTTCTGAGGGCTGCCCGCTGGCCTGCAGGTGGCCGGAAGCATCTCCACTGCCCGAGAGGTCCCCAGATGTCTCCTCAGCACCCGGCAGCTGGGTCCCGCGGGGCTGCAGTGGGGAGAGTGTGGACGGCTCCTCCGAGGCCCCGGGCAACACAAAGGGCCCTTCTGTGCCTTCCTCTGTGGCTGTGTCCGTGGGAGGCCACGTGGGAGGGGGCCCTGCAGGGAAGGGGAGAGGTGGGTGTGGCTTTAACAGCTGCCCCAGAGGCCCCCCCAGACCAGCCACAGTGCAGGAAGTGGGGGGCTGAACTTCGGGAGATTCGGGGTGCCATGGGACTTGGGGCCTGGCCCACTCAGTCTCCTTTAGCTCCTCCACAGCCTCTTCTCGGTGGGGTGGCCGGGGAGGGGGTGTCCTGTCCCCTTTCAGCATAGGCTTGAAAGAAAGTCCATTTGGGGGGACGCCCTGGCTCGGGAGCAGGAGGGCTGAACCTCGGATTTGGGCGAGGAAGTCCCCACCTGGGCTCAGCTGCCCGCCCCTGCCCGCCTCACCCCTCACACTCTCACTTCTGGAGCCCTGGCCGCAGGCTAAGAAAGTGAGAGGGGGCAGCCCTGCCCTCCAAAGGAGCTCCCAGAAGTTTCTTTTTCTCCTTTTCTTTTTTTTTTTTCTTTTCAGGACATACTCAGCTCAGGGGCTCCCCTGGTTCTGCACTCAGGAGTCACTCCTGGAGCTGCTCAGGGGACCCTATGGGGTGTCGGGGATTGAACCTGGGTTGGCTGCGTGCAAGGCAAACACCCAACCCGCTGTCCTATCACTGTGGGCCCTCTTTTTTGGTTTATTTCTTTTTTTGTTTTTGGGCCACACCCGGTGCTGCTCAGGACTTACGTCTGCCTTTGTGCTCAGGGATCACTCCTGGCAGTGCTCTGGGGACCATATGGGGTGGAAGGGGTTGAACCCAGGTCATCCGTGTACATGGCAAGTGCCCACCCTGCTGTCCTATCACCCCCCCCTCAACTTCCAGAAGTTTCTTTCCTGCAGATTTAACAGTCGTCCTCCCTGGGGCTGGGCCCCAGACCCCTGCAGAGGACGGCTGGCACTGACCTGGCAGTGGGGACTGGCCGGTGGGGGTGTGCTCGGGCACCCACTCCGTCTGGTTCTCAGGCTCTGTGAAGTCGGGGGTGATGGTCGTCTCCTCCCCCAGGGGGCCGGCGGCCACTCCGGGGGCCACTTGGGTCACCATCAGGTCCTCTTCAACCGAGGACAGTGTGGGGGTGTCCCTGTCTTCTCCGGGAGATGGCGCTGCAGATGTACCTGGGGGAGCAGGGTGTGAGGGTCCCTGTGGGGTGGGGGGCAGGGGGGACAGAGCCCCTGTCCCTGTCAGAAGGGGGCTGGCGGGGCACTCGTACCTCGGAAGCAGAAGGCGTGGTGTCGAGACAGGGGGTCCGGGAGGCCTGTCTGATTCTGGTAGAGCGAGACCGTCCTCACGCCGGGCTTGTCCCCACCGCAGGCGGGCCGTGGGGTCACGATGGGGTACCGGAGGCTGCCGTCGGCCAGCCAGCCCGCGTAGCACTTGTCCAGGCCTCGGCTCCAGGCGGCGTAGAGCTGGCCCGTGGACGCCAGGGTGGCATTGTGGCTGGCGCAGGCGGCCAGGGCTTCCTGGAAGGTGAACTGCTCCGTGCGGGTGATGAAGAAAACCTCCCCTGGGGACAGAGCGGGCACACGTGAGCCCTCACACGCCTCGACCCGACCCGCAGGGACCCTGGGCCCCGCCTTCCTCTCGCTGTTCAGCTTCCAGGCACTAGGAGGGCTCCCCAAGAATCACAGTGAGGACAGGGGACGATCCAGCCTTTGTCTCCCCCCACTGGAGGTGCCCACAGCGGGAGGCTGATGGCCACGTCTGGGGGGTGGACTCCTGGGGGGTCCTGAGGCCCAGCTCCAGACCAGCCGCTCCTTTCCCTCACTCTCAGCCTGTATTGTAGCAGGACACGGGGCAGAGGTGTGGGGAGGGGGGCATGTGCCCAGGCCCCCGAGACAGAGGCCTGCCCGGCTACTAGACACTGGCCTTTCCAGGTCAGGCGTGTGGGAGTGGCTCAGGGCTTGAATGGGAAGGACTGGAAGGAGCTGAGGCAGGTGGGGGGGGCTGGGCCAGGCCTGTGCACGCGGCCTTGGGGTCTATGTGCCAGCCATGGACATAGGGACCCTCCAGGAGGGGGCACCAGCCCTCTGACCCGGACTCCATCTACACATCTCATTTTTTCTTTTTTTTTTGTATTTTGGGTCACACCCAACGATGCACAGGGGTTACTCCTGGCGGTGCTCAGGGGACCATATGGGATGCTGGGATTTGAACCTGGGTCGGCTGCGTGCAAGGCAAATGCCCTACCCGCTGTGCTATCACTCCAGCCCCTACACATCTCATTCTTGTTTTGCCTTGCTTTGGAGTGCACCTGCAGTGCCGGGGGTCACGGCGGGTGCCGGGGGTCACGGCGGCGGCCGGGGCGTCCCGAGCCCAAGTCTCGCCCCAGCTCGTGGGGGCTCCCTGAACCTCCATTGTAGTTTTTATTGATTATTATTTTGGCTTTGGGGCCACACCCGGCAGTGCTCACGGCTTACTCCTGGCTCTGCATTCAGAAACCACTCCTGGTGGTGCTCAGGAGACCCTACGGGATGCCGGGGATCGAGCCGGGGTCATCCATGTGGAAGGCAAACACCCTCCTGCCGTTGCTCCGGCCCCTGCTGTAGTGTTTCAGGGAACCAAAGCCCCCATAATACTGGGGCCGCCCTGAGCTCCTGCAGGGGCGAGGGCTGTGGGTCTGAGTTTCCCTTCTGAAACAGGCTCCTCCCTCGTGAGAGTGGGCTGGGGGTGCTGACTCCCTGCGCTGGGCACCCCCAAGCGAGTCCCCAGCCCCTGTCTTTACCCTCCAGCCGGTCCACATAGCAGTAAACATCGTAGGTCTCGGAGGGGGGCCGCACGCCGTATGTCCGAACCCCGGGGCTGCTGTCCTTGTCCCCCACGCACGGGGTCCGGGGGCTCACGATGGGGTACCTGCAAAGGAGAGGGCGGGGGAGAGTCTGTTGGGAAGGCCAGGGTCGGGGCATGCAGGGCGGTGGACTCTATGGGAAGTGCTCCCTCCAGAAATGTCTCATGCCAGGGACTCCCTGCCTTCCACCAACCTGGGGGAAAGATCGGAATACTGGGGTGGTTTGGGGTGTCCTGGGGCCATGGGGGGTCCTAGCTGTGTGGACAGGCAGGGGGCAAGAGCAGAGTCAGAACCAAGGGTCTCGGGGAAATGACCGGAGACCAAATATTCTCAGGCCCCTCCCAGAATGTCCGGGAGAAGGACCCTCCCCAGAATATGCCAGACTAGGACCCTCCCCAGAATATTCTGGACTCTGGGGAGGACGAACAGAGGCTGCAGTGGCCGGGGCGTAGCAGGGCAGGGGGGCCTGGCCATTCACCTGACTGTCTGGTCCTGCAGCCAGCCTGCGTCGCACTGCTCGTAGCCCGCCTCGTAGGCAGCCTGCAGCTGTTCTGGGGAGGCCATGACCGCCCCCGTGCGCAGACACGCTTGCTGGGCCTCCTCGAAGGTCAGCGAGTAGCGGGTGGAGCCCGGGCGGTAGTGGAACACGACCCCTGGGGGGGAGTAGGGATGGGAAGCTCAGGACGTGGTCCCCGATGCCCAGGGTTCTGCCCTGGCCCCTCGGGGCCTCCTTCCCCTCGCCCTCGCCTCCCTCTCTCTCCCTTTCCCACTGTCCCTTCTGTTCCCTGCCAAGCCGGTCCCCACTGCTGGCTCAAACTGCTCCTGAACCCCACCTCTCCTGGCCCCTCTGTCTCAGCACTCTCCTCTCCTCTCCCCTGCACACAATGCAAACTCAGGCATGGCAGGTCTGACGATGGAGGGCAGGCCTCCTGCTCCTCCTCAGATGTGGGGGGCCACCGACTCCTCACAGAGACCACTCCTGAGTGCAGGTCCTGTTCAGCGGGATTTGGGGGGACAGCGGGGATCCCTAATTCTCCTGCCACCATCTCAGGGCAAGGGTGGCAAATCTTTTCCAGTCAGTGCAGATTTATGTTATTTTCTAAATGTTATTTATTTTTATTTGACTCTGGGCCATACCCGGAGATGCTCAGAGGTTCCTCCTGGCCCTGCACTCAGGGGTTACTCATGGCGGTGCTCGGGGGACCCTCTAGGGTGCTGGAGGTGAACCTGCGCTGACTGCGTATTATCGCTCCACCCCAATTTTATTTATGTTTCACAATGCCAGGGCCTCACAGATGAAGGCAAGTGCTCCGGCGAATCACCTCCTGGGTCTAGGCTAAGTGCTTCGAGGGTCTGCGGGCCCAGCTCTTCTGATTTAGGGTCACCCGTGAGCCCCGAATTAGCCCCTGGCTCATTAACAACTGGCCGTGGCTTTAAGCCACTGAACCAGTTTCCTGTCACCCCACAAGCCGTGGCATGTTTCTCCTTCAGCCTGTTTTCCTTGTTCTGGGATCACAGCTGGTGGCATGCTGTTGGGGGGGGGGGCTGCTCCTGGTGGTGCGGGAGGCCTGGCGTGATGGGCCGCAGCAGGGGTTGCTCAACACCTTCAAACCCGCACCCGGGTCTTCCTTCTGGGCTCTGTGAGAGGCAGCAGCTGGTTTGGGGCTTTGGGGCTGCAGGGAGTGGGGCCCCCGGGGAGACCGAGGCTGTGAGGAGTGAGCAGGCCCCTCCCCCACCTCACCTGGAGCCAGAGCACACCTCACCTGTGCCAATGCCCACCTGTGCTCGCCCGTACCTGCCCATACCCTCCTGTGCCCATCTGTGCCATCCATGCCTGTCTGCACCCTCCTCTGCCCGCCTTGCCTGCCTGTGCCCCTTGTGCCAGCCTGTATCCACCTGTACCCACCTGTGCCCACCTGTGCTCGTGGCACTTACCCCTGGCTGGTTGTGGCTGTCCGGGGAGTTCGGCAGCTCCCGGGACCGCGGTCACCTGTACCACCAAGTCGTCGCTGGTGAAGGAGGTGACCAAGCCCGGACTGGCTGTTGGCACCTCCGCAAAGTCCCAGGGCCCAGGGGCCCCCCCAGTCTCGTTCTCGGCCCCGGGAAAGCCGGTGGCCTCCAGGTCGGGCACGAAGCTGAAGGGCTCCTGGGGCTCGGGCGCTGTCGGGGGCACCTCGAAGATGGGCCTTGCCGTGAGGATCACGTTGCCGCGGGCCTCCCCCTCGGTGATGTTCCGGGGAGGCAGGGGCAGCTCCAGGTCGGGCCACGTGACCGTCTGGATGGTGATGTCCTCGCCACCGGCCCCGAGGAAGTCTTCCGGGATGTCCACAAAGTCTTCACCTGGACGGGATGGACACAGGCTGCAGTGGTGCCAGGGACGCAGCAGGAGACCAGCTCCAGGGCCTCCGCCACCCCCACCGCGACGGGCCTCACGTCTCCGAACACCCTCTGCCTTCCCCAGGAACCTTGCACGCACGGCCTTGGGGGGGACGTGGAGAAAGAGTCCAGTGGACAGTGAGCCCGGCCGAGGTGCTCAACCATCCCCAGAGGGACACCCTGGCAGGGAGCTCAGAGCAGAACGGGAGATCCCTGGAACCCTCTTTATCAGGAAAGGGGAAACGCACGGAGTTCCCACCCCACGCCCGTGAGGCCCAGGCACTCCTTGCTGTTCGGTGTCAGCTCTGGCTGTGATCCTGACCTCAGTCAGCTCATCAGATCCTGACCTCGCCCAAATACATCAGAGGCGGAGCCAGGGAGGGCGTTTGCCTGGCATGCCGCTGACCCAGGTTCGATCCCTGGCATCCCATAGGGTCCCCCAAGCACCGCCAGGAGTGATTCCTGGTTGCAAAGCCAGGAGGAAGCCTTGTGCATCACTGGGTGTGAATCAAAAAGCCCAAAACAAAAAACCCAAAAATCCATCAGAGGGATGCTCGTTCCCTCTCCTGAGCACTGGCCATTGCAGTGGGCAGATGGCAGCATGGCCCTGGGGCAGGACTCTGGGCCAACAGCCTCCCCAGAAGGCACAGCCGCCACCAAAGCTTATTCTGAGCCACAAAGCAGGCGGGTGTCCATGGGGCCTGTGAAACCCCTCGACAATAGTGGATGTGTTCTGAAGCTCGGGCCCAGAGGCCCCTCAAGGAGCCGGATCCACGGGTTGGTGCAGGCGTTGCCCCCTCCCACCGCCCCCCTTCTCCCGAAGCGCTCTGCCTGCGGCCTCACCTGTGTAGCAGATGGCGTCGTAGCGGGATGAGGGGTCGGGGTACCCCGTCTGGTTGGCGTGCAGGTACACGGTCCTCACGCCCAGCGTGTTCCCGCCGCAGTTGGGCCGGGCCTTGGAGATGGGATAGCGCACGCTTCGGTCGGCCAGCCAGCCCGCGCTGCACATGTCCATCCCGGCCTGCCAGGCCAGGTAGAGCTGGCCCGTGGTGGCCAGCCGCGCGCCCAGCCGCCGGCACTCGGCTGCTGCCTCCTGGAAGGTGAACTTGTCGGGGGAGGTGGCATAGAAGACGTCGCCTGGGGAAACACAGATGGTGGGGACCGGCCCCCGGGACCAGCAGCTACCGACCGGCCCCTGCCAGTGTCCAGGTCTTAGACATGCTCGTCCTCTCCTCTGGGCCTCGGGGGCGGATCCCTAAGACGGGGACTCAGAGACCAGCTGCCCGCAGGCAGGGGAGGAGGACTGGTGTGCCACCCTGACCCCTCCACGCCCCGAGCGTCCCACCCCAGACTCAAAGGCTCACCCCAGCCCTGATGGGAAAAGTCAGCCGTACCCTGCCTTGGCCATACCCCAGCCCCATGGGGGTGTCTGGGCCCTTGGAATCCAGAAGAGCATTGGGTGGACCTACAAGTCCTGATTTTGTTGTTTGGGGGTCACATCTGGCTTGCTCCTGGCTCTGTGCTCAGGTATCACTCCTGCAGTTCTCGGGGGAACCCCAGGTCTTCCACATGCAAAGCAAGTGTCTTACCTGCTGGACTATCTATCTCTCTCTTTTCTTTTCTTTTTTTTTTTTTTTTTTGCTTTTTGGGTCACACCTGGCATTGCACAGGAGTTACTCCTGGCTCGTGCACTCAGGAATTACTCCTGGCGGTGCTCAGGGGACCATATGGGATGCTAGGAATTGAACCGGGTCGGCCACATGCAAGGCAAATGCCCTACCCACTGTGCTATCACTCCAGCCCCTGGACTATCTATCTCTCCAGTCCTTGCAAGCCCTATTTAATTTTTTTTTCCTGTAGGGAGTTTGATAGCACAGCGGGTAGGGTGTTTGCCTTGCACATGGCCGACCCGGGTTCAATTCCTCCGCCCCTTCATCCCTTGCTCGACAGCCCAGCAAGCTACCGAGAGTATCATGCCTGCACGGCAGAGTGTGGTGAGCTGCCCGTGGCATAGTCAATATGCCAAAAACAGTAACAAGTCTTACAATGGAGATGTTACCGGTGCTCACTTGAGCATTCGATGAACAATGGGACGACAGTGCTACCGTGCTGCAGTGGGGAGCTTGGATCAGTCAGCTCAGCACTTACTCTTGGCTCTGCACTCCGGGGTCACCTCCTGGCGGTGCTCAGAGGGTGCTCAGAGGATGATGGGGATGGAGCCCGGGTCTGCCATAAGTAAGGCCGATGCCCTCCCCGCTGTTATTGTTCCAGCCCCTGCTTCCCTTCCTCTGTCCTGAAAGCCTGAGCAGGTGTGCGGGCAGGGTGGGCTGGAGGCCAGAGGGTCAGCTTGGTGGCTGCCCCCTAGAACAGGGCACCACGACTTGTGGCTCAGTGGATGGGTGGGCCCACGAGAGTCCTGGAGGGGCTGAGGAAAGTGCGGAAGACCTCAGTCTTGGCATGAGCCACCAGCCTTACACCTGGTCACTGGGGAGTCGGGGCACAGCGGGCTGGCTGCTGGGGAAAGTGGGGCACAGGACTTGCCGGGGGGGACAGGCCTGGGGAGGGGCTCATCCTCCTGCCTCTCCGGCCGTCTGGTTCCCCCTGGCCCTTCCCCTTGCTCTGGGTCTGGCTGGGTGGTGCTGGGGGACGCCAGCTGTCCTGATGGCCCCTGGAGTTGGGGTTATCTGCTGGGTGTCTAAGCAGGGCGGGGGGGGGCACTGGCCAGGGGAGCCATCCACGCGGGTGCCCGGGCCGCACACGCTCCTCTCTCGGGCCCCTGCCGGACTCCCCCGGCTCGAGGGACTCACCCTCCATGTCCTCGGCGAAGCAGTAGACGTCATAGGTCTCGTTGGTGTCCCGCAGGCCGTAGGTCCTCACACCCGGGAATTCGTCCTTGTCCCCGTAGCAGCCCTCCCGCGGCGTGTGGATGGGGTACCTGCGGCACGGGGCCACGGTCAGACCCGCCCGCAGCCCCCAGGCGTGGGCCCCATAGATGGGCTGTGTCTACGCCTGTCCCAGCCCCACGGAGAGGCTCGGGCTGATGGTGTGACACAAGGGAGCTGGGATCAGGGCCCCAGCTGGCTCCAGGCGCCGGGAAGCCAGCTCCTTCCCCTGCCTTCCCCCTCCTACTCCTTCCTTCCTGCCCTCCCTCCCTCCCTCCCTCCCTCCCTCCCTTCCTCCCTCCCTCTCTCCTTGTCTTCCTCCCTCTCTCCCTGCCTTCCTCCCTCCCTCCCTCCTTTCCTCCCTCCTTCCTTCCCTCCTTCCCGCCAGGAGCCGTACCTAAGTGTGGAGCCGGGAGTCAGCCCTGAGCACTGTCAGGCGTGGCCCCCCAAAACCCAACCCAACCCAACCCCCATGCTGCTGGGGCTCGGAAGGTTTGTGGAGGGCGGAAGGCAGAGTGGGGACTGGGCAGGCGTGGGGACGTGTGCGGCAGTGGGCAGCTCCTCCCTGCACGTGCGCCCTCACCGGACGGTCTGGTCGGCCAGCCAGCCGGCGTCACACTGGTGGAAGCCGTCCTCGTAGGCGGCCTGCAGCTGCTCGGGGCTGGCGATGATGGCGCTGTTCTGCAGGCAGGCCCGCTGTGCGCGGTCGAAGTCCAGCGTGTAGCGCGTGGAGATGGCTCTGTAATGGAACACGATGCCTGCCGGCCAGGGCGGACAGGTCAGGCGCCGCTGAGCCCTGGGGGCCGCCCCCCAACACACACACACACATGCACACACACACGCACACGCATGCACACACACACACGCACGCACGCACACAGCACCACAAAGGCCAGTTCCGGTGTTCCAAACAGTCTCTGAACTGCCCTGACTCTGGACGCTTTATCTTATCTATTCGGGCGGTGTGGGAACCCGTGGGTCCCTCCCGGGACACTCGGCTGGTGACGCTGGGAGTCGGGCCCCGTGTGTCCTGGGCACGTCTGTGCGGCTCACTGTCCACAGGACGGCTTGTGTCTTGTTCTCTAAGGCCCGGACTTGCTCTGGATGTTTCTGGTTTTGTTTTGGGGGCCACACCGGCGACGCTCAGGGCTGACTCCTGGCAGTGCTCGGGGGCCATGCGGGCACCAGCGACTGAAGCCAGGCTGGCCGTGCTCAGAGCCAGGCCCTCCCTGCGTCCTGTCTCTCTGGCCCGCCCTGGTTTGCTCTGGAGAAAGGGGCTCACTGGGCCCAAGCGTCCTTCCCCAGATGCCACCCTGGGGTGAGCCCCGTGGCCACCCAGAAGTGGACAGTCCTTGGCCTGTCCTTCCCTTGTCAAGCTGAGCCACCAGTGTGGTCAGACAGGGCCCCCCACATCCTCCTGGGGCCAGGGACAGGGAGGTGCTCTGCCCCTCCCCTTGGCTTCTGGGCTCGGGAGTGGGGGGCTGGCAGAGGAGACCCAGCCAACAGCTTTGGCTCAGCCAGGCTCACCCAGGGCAAGACTCAGTTTGCTGGGGCTGGAGCAATAGTCCAGCAGGGAGGGCGCTGGCCTGGCACCCGGCCGACCCGAGTTCCATCCCTGGCGCCCCCATAGGGTCCCCCGAGCCTGCCAGAAGTGATCCCTGAGTGCAGAGCCAGGTGTCAGCCCGAGCACTGCCGGGTGTGTCCCCCACTGAGGAAAAGACTCAGTTTGCCTGTCTGCAAAATGGGGGTATCGAGTCCCAGCTTGGCCCCAAGCCAGCCAGGGAGGGGTCTCTAGGGTAGAGAAGTGAGGGATTTAAACCCCAGCGCGCCTGACCACTCCCCGGCTTCCTGCCACGGGAGCCCCTCACCTTTCACTGCCAGCTCCACCGTGGCCTGGCTGTCGTCCACGCCGTGGACCACCTCGCAGCGGTAGACGCCCGAGTCGTTGGCACGCAGGCTGCGCATCTCCAAGGTGGCGTCGCTGGGGATGGCCGGGTAGTTGGGGAGGGACGCCCGGTCCTGGTAGGCGCTGTGGACCCGCACCTGCCCCTCCGTGGCCACCAGCAGCACCACCTCCCTCTCCTTGGACACGCGGCTCCACTTGATTCGGGGGCTGAGCGGGGCGGTGGCGGGGGCCGTGGTCACGGGGAGCACGGGGTCGATGAAGTAGCAGGGGATGGTGACTGTGCTGCCCAGGGGCGCCCGCAGCGGGGACGGCTCGGGGATGCTGACGCTCAGGGAGTTGTCAGGGGCTGCGGGCGACAGGGAGTGAGTGTGGGGTGCCAGTCCCCCCGAACCCCCCCGCCGGCCCCCCGCCTCCTCCCGGGCCCTCACCTGACATGTGCATGGAGTCGGTGGCGGTGACGGCCCTCAGAGCTGCCAAGAGCAGGAGTAAAGAGCTCATAGTTCACCTGGAAGCGTCAGGGTACGGGTGTTACTGCATGCATGTGGGGTTGGGGGGTCCGACACGTGCTGCCCCCCGCCAGGTTCTGGAACATTCCCGGGGGCCTGGCACATGTTGCCCTCCCTGCCAGGTTCTGGAGCATTCCTGGGCCCACCACTACTGGACAGGCAGGAGCGGGCGGCCTTGTGGGGAGCGGGCAGCTTGTTCTGTCCGGGGGACAGAAACGCCAGGGCCTGGGGCTAACAATGCCCCGAGTGCCCACGAGCCCCGGGGTGTCCAGCTCACCAGAGGGCTCTGTCCTGCAGCATCAGATCCTGCTGACCAGAGGAGTCGGGGCTGGAGAGATGCGCCGGGGAAGGCAGCTCTGGCCTTGCCCAGGGCCACCCTGAGCCCTACCAGGAGTGACCCCAGAGCACAGAGCCAGGAGCAAGTCCTGAGCACTGTTGGGGGAGGCCCCAGACCTCTGCCCATGAAATGGATCTATTCTTTAGCTCCTGCCTCAGGTTATAGAGTCCCGGGGCCTCAGAGGGGACCCCAGGCCCCTGCTGACCCTGGACCTGCCGCCAGCTGCCGAGCTGGGTCTGTAAGTGGAGGTGTGCGGCCCCAGACCTCTCGGGGAGCTGCAGGTGGGGCCAGAGGAGCCCCAGTGGCCGGCAGAGAGCTGGGCCCTCAAGCCCACGTGGGCCCGTGGCGGGAGAGGCAGATCCTGCTGAGTCAGGGGCCTGTCCTGGAGCCCAGGGGTCCCACACTGGCACAGGTGCCTATATTCCCTTCATGCGAGGTGGGGGTCAGTGGGTGTCACCTGTCCCTCCACAGCCCTGCACTGTGTGGCCAGCACTGGGCACTGGGCCGGGGCTGTTTGCCTCCAGGCCCTGACCAGGGCGGAGGGGAGGCTGGGCAGAGGCGCATCTTATTTCTCCCCTCTCCACCCTGTCGGGGCAGGATCAGCGCTGCCCATGTGTCCTCAGGGTGTTTTCTAGCTGTGAGTATCACCAGGGCTCCAAGCCCACGCCCACCCACCCCCCCATCACCGGGTGGCAGAGCTGGCTGGTATGCGGGGTCAGTCTGGGGAGCCCAAACCAAGAGGCGGAGGGTTCCGGGGCAGGCAGGCATGTGGGGGGAGGTGGGTGTGGAGCTCCTGTGAGACCCAGGAACACACACATGTGCACATGCATTGCACATGTGGGTGCCAGGCATGAAGGCACATGTGTAGGATCATGTACATGTGCGTGAGCTCCTGTGTGCATGGGATGCAGTGCAGGCAGGCACCTGTTTGTATAGATATATATGTGTGTTCACAGGTGTGCCTGTGGGTTGCATGTGTGTGAGCATACATGTGCATGCACACATGTTGTAGGTAGGCAGGTGCAGGTACACTTGTGGGCACTGTGAATGGTGTGCAGGTGGGCCCGAGTGGATGTGTGTAGAGTCAGGCTCTGGATTGACCCCAGTCCCATCAGCAAAGCTCTTCTCGGACGCTCTGACCTGGCAGGGCCTTGCCAGTGCTCAGAGGCACCCCCGGGGTGGGGAGCAGGGGACCGGGGTCTGAACCTCTCTGGCCAGGCCGACTCTCTCCTTCCAGGACAGCAGCTCATGGCAACCCCAAGAGGAACTGGACATCTCTGCTTGTCCCTGGTCCTTGCGGTTTGTTCCTTCCAGAAGGTTCTACCTGGCCGAACCCCAGGCCAGTGGTGCCTACAGGACATCCTTGCCCCTTCCTGCCTGCCTCTTTTCCTTCCTTAGTTCCACCTCTCTCAGAAGGCACATCCTGGCTTGCGGCCCACCCCCAGCAGTGGGGGTGCCAGGAAAGCTGACCAGGGGGGATGTGAGGTGCTGAGCGGGTGGTCCCCCTGGGCAGGGATGCTCCCCAGAACTCGCCTTTGTCTTCAGTTGTTGGATAAAAATGGTTTATTTTTGCTCCTCCTGTAGGGAGCTCAGGTTTATTGAGTTACTCCCACAACAGTGCTCCTGAGGCACACCCAATTCCACCAGACACTAATAATCGTATGTTGCTTTTCTCTTTCCTTTATGCCATTTGTATGGTTTATTTAGCAATGTACTTTTTGTATAGACACAGGAAGACAGTTCATGCTATGCTTTTGTAATGCGGGAGTTAATTGGCTCCAAATAATATTTACTCCTGGGCACCCATCATATGGATTTACTTTTTTTACTTGACTTAAGCTTCAGTTGCCCTTACTTCCTAGCACCCCCAAAAAGAGGGCGAAGGATGGACCCAGGGCAAGCTGTAAGCTAACCTGGCATCAGAAAGGGACAAGCTAAGTGCCATAAGAAGTGTAGTAAGTTGGGGCTGGAGCGATAGCACAGCGGGTAGGGCGTTTGCCTTGCATGTGGCTGACCCGGGTTCGATTCCCAGCATCCCATATGGTCCCCTGAGCACCGCCAGGGGTAATTCCTGAGTGCAGAGCCAGGAGTAACCCCTGTGCATCGCCAGGTGTGACCCAAAAAAAAAAAAAAAAGAAGAAGTGTAGTAAGTTAAGAGCATGGTCATGGAACAAACTCTATTGTGAACCAAAAAGAAGTAGCTGTGGCTGGAGCGATAGCACAATGGGTAGGGTGTTTGCCTTGCATGCGGCCAACCCAGGTTCTATTCCCAGCATCCCATATGCCGCCCACCCCCCAGCACCATCAGGAGTTTTCCTGAGTGCATGAGCCAGGAGTAACCCCTGTGCATCGCCGGGTGTGACCCAAAAAGAAAAAAAAAAGAAATAACTGAATAAGGATCCTGCTGGGGTTAGAAAAGACTAACCTGGCCTGAGGATTGTCATTTAGGATACATAGAGAGATGTCCCCAGGAAGAGCCAACCTTTAAGCTTAATATATCTTACTGGGTTCATACAAAATGACTAGGAATAGTATGAGAAGTAAATTCACTATCATTGTTTAAATGCATTACCACTGAGGAGAGGAGAAAGCAATACAACCTGGATGGGATCCCGCCCTTGAGCGGATCTCCTAGTAATCTGGAGTGCTGAACCCCCAGACGAGATCTTGTCCTTGAGTAAATCTCCTAGGACTTTCCCTGAAGGAGTGGCTTTACCTCTGCTTGTTGCTATGACAAGGTTCAACCCCACCTATGTGTACCCCTGCCCTTCACGATTTCTCTATAACTACAGAAATATATGATTGTGCTGTAAGGGAAGGGCTTGAACGAGGCCAGGGGAAGGGGGCGAGAGGGGACGACCAAGGATACAATGGGGAAAGGGAGAGAAATGACGATGCTGCAGGAGAAGAGGTCGAACTGGGGAGAAAGGAGGAGAAATCACTGTGCTGTAAGGGAGAGATCGAACTATGGTGGGGAAGAGAGAGAAATAAACTGTCTACCAACTGCCTGGGGCCCTGTTTCTCCATTCCCCTGGTCCATTGTCCATCCCTTGCCATGGGCTAGCTAGGGAAATGGTTCTCGGTCATGGAACAGTCACGTCCCGCGCCCCCACGCTTTTTTTCTTTTGGGATCCCACCTGGTGATGCACAGGGGTTACTCCTGGCTCTGCACTCAGGAATTACCCCTGGCGCTGCTCAGGGGACCATATGGGATGCTGGGAATCGAACCCGGGTTGGCTGCATGCAAGGCAAATGCCCTACCTGCTGCACTATTGCTTCAGTCTCCTGCCCCCACGCTTTTCTGAAACTTACATCTAGTTTCAATGAAAATGTCACGTGCTCTGGGGCTGACTGTGGACTTGATGTGCTGGGCCCTGGCTCCACCCCAGAACCACCTGGAGAGGCCCTGAGGCTCCCAGGAGCGTCTCGAGCTTTATTCCTTCCCTAGAGCTCGCAAGAGGGACAGACACGGACCCTGACACCCCCCTGAACAGCAGGAGCCCCCCTGTGCAGCAGATGCCTGGACCCCACTTTATTGGTGACTCCCCCAAATGCTGACTCCTTGGCAGGGGGGCAGGCAGAGGGCACTCAGCCCCGCCCTAACCGAGGTCTCCTCCTGGTTCCGGTGAGGGCAGCCTCCTTCCCCTCGGCCAGCAGAGGCCCCCACAGCCAGAACCCACGGAAATGACCATTCCATGGGCAACTTGAAGAATCTGCCATGTCCCCGGGGAGGAGCCTGGAACCCCCAAGCTGCTCCCTTCCTCAGAGCTGACGCGGACCCCTGCAGAGTCCTGGTGACTTGCCGCGAGCCACACAGAGCACAGCAGAGCACAAGCCCTGGGGGTGCTGTTGGTTTTGGTCTGGGGGCTGCACCCAGTGGTGCTCAGGGAGCACTCCTGGCAGACTCGGGGCACCCTATGGGGCGTCAGAGATTGAACCTGGGCCAGCCGTGTGCAGGCCAGTGGCCCACCACTGTCCTCTGGCTCCACGGTGCCCTGGTGGACTGGGGCTTAAGACCGCACACACAGGGGCCACCCGGTTCCCGGCCCTACATTGCAGCAGGAAGCTGTGCTGCATGTTCTCCTCCAGCCCGTATGTGTATGCTGGTGTCGGGGGGAGACAGGGCCTCGCCGTCCCCTCAGGAGGTGAGTTACTGGCCGTCCAGCTGCAGCCTTCTCTGATGCCGTCCCTCCTGGCTCCCATGGCCAGTTCCATGTAAAACCAATGGGGCGTGGACAGGAAGCTCCTGCTTTGGCCCCACTCTGCTCCCCCTGGGAGAGAAGGCTGGTACCCAGCCCGGCCCCTTCCTGCTCCCGGCCCCCGTTCCAGCCTGGATGCCTGGACGCCCTCTCTGCATTAATTTCAGACGTTGTGCAAACACCAGGGCCCGCTTTGGGGAGGAAGTGTCTTTCGGCCCAAGCTCCACCAAGCCCAAGTGCTCCTCTTGACAGCCGGGAGCCCAGGGCGAGCTCCCAGTCCCTGGTCAGGCTGCGGGACTTAGGGCCCGTCCTGCAGGGGCCAGGAAGGGGCCAGGGCCACTCCACGGAGGCCTCCCTGTTAGACACGAAGCCGGGCTTCACTGCACGTGGACGGTCCTGGTTACGTCTCCTGGTTAGCGAGGACCAGGGGAGCCTGGAGTGGCAGCTGAGGTCTCGGGCAAGCGAGGGGCCCGGGTGCCTGGAACGAACTTCAGAAATGGGCACGTGGGCCAATTCCTGAAACTTTGGCCCCAAATGCTGAGGTTCTCCGTGTTCCCAGACACTTGCGTGCCCTGCCAAGGAGGGACCTGACTCAGCCCTTGGTGCCCCCTGGGCTTCCACCAAGGGCCCAACCTATTCCCCCACTGGGAACCACCGGGGGGCGCCCTGAACCAGCGCTGAGCCCTCCCTTTTGCAGTCTCCTTAGTCTTATCTGTGAGTGGTGCCCCCTACCCAAGACCGCCTAATGTGCCCAGGGCAGGCCTTCTCTCTTTTGGGGTCCCCACTTGCTTCCCAAACCCAACCCAGGGGCTTCTTGGTTCTGCTTCAAGCCCATTTATTCCTGGGGACTAAGTTGTCCCCTCGCTCCTCTGCTGCCTGTGAGGGGAAAAGAGCAGCCACGCCTCAAGGCACTCTTAGGACGGGGCTCCTGTGAGGTTCCGGCAGGGTCCCCCAAAGGCCGTGGTCAGGGGAGAGCTCAATGGCTGTGACCCCCAGAGGGCGCTGTTGCCCGAGTGATGAGTGGATGGTGCCCGGGACTGCCAGCCTGATTGCTCACTTGGGTTGAAGGAAGGATACAAGGGAACATTGTCCATCTGGGCACTGTTCTTTAGTTCAGCCACTCACCTACCTACCCATCCACACATCCACCCACCCATCCATCCACCCATCTATCCCTCCACCTATCCACCCATCCACAATCTATCCACCCAACCACTCATCCATCCATCCATTTGCCCACCCTCCCACCCATCCATCCATTCATACACCCACCACCCATTCACCATCCATTGTCTATCCATATACCCACTATTCACCTATCCACCCATCCATCCATACACCCACCCACTCACCATCAACCATCCATACACCAAATCATCCATCCATACACCTACCATCCATTCACCATCCTCAGACACCCACTATCCACCCATATACCCATCTATCCATACACCCATACACCCACCCACCCACCCATCCATATACTCACCCACTCACCATCCACCATCCATACACCCAATCAATCATCCCATACACTCAAACACCCACCCATCCCCCATCCATACCCATCCATCAATCCATGCACCCATCCATCCATCCACCATTCATCCATCCATTATACACCACCTGCCTATTCACCATCCACCATCCATCCATACACCTACCATCCATCCATCTATCCTTCCATCCATCCACCCATCCATTCACCCACCATGCACCCATCCAGCCACCAGCCACCAGCCACCCATCCATCCATCCATCGAACATCCACCATCCATCCATCCATCATCCACCATCCACCATCCACCAACCATTCGCCATCCACCATCCACTATCCACCATTCATCCATCCATCCATCAAACATCCACCATTCATCCATCCACCAACCATCCACCATCCATCAACCATCCACCATCTATCCATCATCCATCTATCCATCATCCACCATCTGTCCATCAATCTATCCATTACCATCCACCATCCACCATCCATCCATCCACCATTAATCATCTATCCATCCGGCCAGCTTGCCTGCAATCTCAACCCTGTACTAGGTTAACTGCACACAAGATACAAAAGGTTCCTGCTACCAGGTCCCCCTACCAGGACCATCCCCTAGACAGATTTCTCAGCAGCTCATTGGCAGGTCAGAAACATTTGCTTCTCCTATCCTTGTCTGACAGGAAAAACAAATGTCCCCATGTTGTGTGCATCTGCTCAGCCATGAGGCTCCAGGTCCAGTGCTCTCTGCCCATATTTTAGGTCTTAGACCCTGGGGAACCATCCCCAGCCCCCTCACCCCTGTGAGAGCTTGTGTGTTGGGAGAGAGCCGCAGCCTTGGGTAGTCTCAGAGGAAAGACAGACACTGCCTTGCTGTCTCTTCTCTGTGCTGGTGTCTCTTGATGCCTCTTGACGCCCTGACCCTGCAGCCCCCCCCCCCCCGAGCCCTGAGCTCCAAGTTCCCACGCCTTAAGTAAGGGACCACAGCAGCATGAGAAGCAACCAGGGCTGCCAACGGCCACTGCCCTGCACACACCACCGCAGTGTGTGTGTGCGTGTGTGCGTGCGTGTAAGGGTGCATGGCCACATCTGCCCTTCACTGCCCTCCACCGTCGCCTTCTGCCTGCACTCAGCTGGGCTGGCCGCCTGGTGACTAAGTGGAAGCTGAGAACAGTTTGTCACACCTGACACCCGTGACCTTTGGGGCCGAGTCTCTCTGGGGGGCTACTCTGAGGTCTGGGGGCACCTCAGCCCCTCCTGGCTGGGTGAAGCGGCCTCACCCTCTCTTGTGTGGCTTCTGAAAGGTCACACACTCCCCTGGAGTCCCGGGTGGGCGGGGCCTCTCGAGGGGGGGGGCCTGCAGGGTCATGCCGGTGCCCAGGGCCCCCCTGAACCGCTGGAGGCGGAGTAAGGGAGTTTGGTCATTGCAGAGTGTCCACTCGGGGCTTGGCAGTGGCCTTTCCTGCACCATGGGGATGGGGACCAGGTAGGATGCAGGGTGGGGGCCAGGGGACAGTGAAGCTTCCGAAACTTGGGTCTTCAGGAGGGGGCGCTCAAGGCCAGGCCAGCTGCAGCACTCCAGACCCACCCTGGTCCTGGGGCCCCACACTGTCCTGTTGTCCTCCCGCCCCCACAGCCTCGGTGCGGCTCTAAGGCCTTCATTCTCTCTGGGGCTGAATGGGGCGACCCCCAGGCTGCAGGTCTGCACCCCCAAATCAAGTTAGTTACAGAGAGATTCCCTCCGCCCAAAGAACCCCGTGTTCCTTTCCTGGGTGTGTCTGAAAGGAAAAACATTACCTCAAAGGTAACCAAATCCCCAGGCCACGGAGCCAGCCTCGTCCCCCCAATCCACCTATTCATAAGATGCACAAAAAGCTGCTTCAGCAGATACTGTGGGCCATTGAGAGGTGCCTCCGAGCACCCAGGCCTGCCGCAGGGGCCCCCGGGCCCACAGATATTCACACAGACGCACAATCGCACAGACCACATGCACACACAGACACACAATCACACACAGACATGTAATCACACACAGACACACAGACATGTAATCACACAGACATGCAATTCCACTCAGACACGCAATCACACACAGACACACAGTCACACATCACACACAGATATGCAATCACACACAGGCACACAATCACACAGACAAGCAATCACACACAGACATGAAATAACACAGACACACATATTACACACAGACATACAATCACACACAGACATGCAATCACACATGGACATGCAATAACACACAGACACACAATCACATACAGATATGCAATCACACAGACATACAGATATGCAATCACACACAGACACACAATCACACACAGACACTCAATTGCACACAGACACAGTCACACACCAACATGCAATCACCACAGACACACAGTCACACACAGACACACAATAACAGACGCACACAATCACTCACAGACATGCAATCTCTCACACACAATCACACAAACATGAATTGTACACAGACAAATACAGGTAGGCAATCCCACAGACACGCAATCACACATTCACATATGCACACAGACACACAATCACACAGACACACATACCCACATGCACACACATACACACGGACATGTGATCACACACAGACACACAGTCACACATACACATATGCACGTATACAGACATGCGATCACACACAGACACACAGTCACACATACACATATGCACGTATACAGACATGCGATCACACAGTCACGCATGCACACACAGACATGCAGTCACACATATCCACAAACACACAGACATGTTACGTACATACAGAAACACACAGTCACACATACTCACATGACATACATACACAGGTTCATACACTTACAGGACACACACCCTCATGCACATACATACACACATATACATATGTGTACTTACACATGCACTCACACACACCAACATATACGTCACGTAAGTAACATGGTGACACATTTTTCCAAACACACATACACACACATATAAACACACAATCACACACACAGACCCACACCCACACAGCCCCATGCGAGGGGACGATGAGACCGGAAGGGCAAACACTCCATCCCGCTCTTGCCGTCAGCCCAGCTCCCAGAAGGAGCCATTTCACATTCTTCCCGACAAGCCCCGGCCCCTCCTCTGCAGCCCTGGACGCACAGCTGGGCCTGGGGGCTCAGAGCTCCCGGAGACAGATGGGGTGTCCTGTCGGGCCTGGGGAGGGCCAGCAGCATCGGGCAGGACCTATCTGCCCACTTAAAGGGCTTCCTGGGGAAGGAGGCCGCAGGCAGTCCCCAGGGGCCCAGGGCAGGAGTCCCCATGTCGGCAGGTGGGCCACGGTCCCCACGACGACTCCCCTGCCCCCTCACCCACCCTGCCCATCTACCTCAGCCCAGCCTGGCCTCTCCCTACCTCGGGTCAGCTCAGGAGCCCCCAGAGCCCCCAGGCAGGGCCACCCCCACGAGAGAAGCCCCTGTGGTGCCCTGCGACCCCCTCTCTCAGCCGCACCGGGCAGCAGCCCTCAAACGCACCCGCCTGGACAAGCATCACAGTCGCAGGCGGGTGTGATGGCCGTGCCACTGACCCCGCATTCACTAGGCACGGCTGCAGTGTCCACGGCAATGTACCCTTCCCCAGCCGGGACGACTGGAGCAGGGACCGCCCCCTCCGCAGTGGGGCTCCCGGCCTGTCCCCACAGGGTGACAGGAGTGCTCCTCTACTCCACCCAGGGGTAGCGGGGAGCTGGCTCAGGGGGTGGAGCACAGGCTTTACGTATGGGGGCCCACGTCCAGTCCTCTACCCCACGGTCCCCACCAGTGGTGCCCCCTCAAAAAGGTGGGGGCCAGAGGCTTAGAGACGTGGCTGACGTGACGTGGAATCGGCCACGAGCTGGGACACGTCACCCAGAGCACGTGGGGAATTCATGTGGAACTGACAGTTTGGGACCCCGACTTCAGGGTGGCGGGGGCTGCTGTGAGGAGGGAGACCCCAGCTTACAGGGACCCCAGGTTGCCCCCCAAGTCAGAGAGCCCTGTGGGGATTACCTGGACCCTCTCCACCATCTTTTCTGTTATTGAGGGTCTCCCTACCCACTTCTCAGGCACCAGATGGAGAGAACCCCAACGTGGCCTCTGGGGTGCCCAGGCTGGGGGCGTGCGGGGACGGCAGGAGTGACTGAAAGGAACGCCCACCCCCCCAACCACACCTGTCTGTTGTCGATTTTCTACTCTATCAATTCGGTGTTGTTCACATCCTAAAGCACCGTGGAGGGTTGTCACTGGGAATTGTGTGGTGGCAGAGCTTGGGGCCAGGGCGAGGAGCTGCCCCAGCAGAGCCTGGCCCCTAGGCGGCACTAATGAGATGCGGAGGAATGAATGGTGCTCGGGGGCTGGCTAGGACCAGCGGCCGGGATACATCTCATTTATTTCTTTTTTCTTTTTTTTCTTTTTTTGCTTTTTGGGTCACACCTGGCGATGCACAGGGGTTACTCCTGGCTCTGCACTCAGGAATTACCCCTGGCTGTGCTCAGGGGACCATATGGGATGCTGGGAATCAAACCCGGGTCAGCCGTGTGCAAGGCAAACGCCCTACCCGCTGTGCTATCTCTCCAGCCCACATCTCATTTATTTCACCTTTTAAATTTTATGTTTCGCTTTTGGGGGGCCACCCTTAGCGAAGCTTGGGGCTTCCTCCTGGCTCTGTGCTCAGGTATCTCTCCTGGCAGGGCTCAGGGTGCTGGAGACCGAATCTGGGTTGGCTGCATGCCAGGCCGTTTTTAAACGTTTTGCTTGTAGGGTCTATCTGCATCCAGGGGTGGCCCCTGGCTCTGTGCTCAGGGGACTGTGGATTCTCCTGGACACCAAACTTGTGTTTTAGCCTGCTCTCTTGAGTCCACCCTCTGGCCTGGTACATCTCACTTATTTATTTTTTGGTTTCGGGGCTACACCTGGAGGTGCTCAGGGCTTACTCCTGGCTTTGTGCTCAGAGATCACTCCTGGCGATGCTTGGGAGACCATACGAGGTGCCAGGGATCAAACCCGGGATGTCCACATGTGAGGCAAGTGCCCTCCCTGCTGTCCTGTCACTCCAGGCCCTGGTACATCTCATTTAAACCCGCCGCTGGACTCCCCAAATCCCAGCTCTTCTCAGAAATAGATTTCCCCTTCCCAATAATTTGCACACCTGAAAATTTGAGTCCGTACATTTTTCTTTCTGCTTAGATGAATGTCTCTCCCCTTGGGGTTACTCCCTCATCGCCCCTCCATTTCTGGGTGGCACCTTTGGGCTCATGGATGGAAAAAAAAAAGGCCAGGGCCAGTCTCTGAGGGTTCCTGCCCAGCCTGGCCTTGGGCATAGGTTACTAGTCACCATTTTTTTTGGCCACCCAATGAATGGGGGAGAGAGTGAGAGAGAGGGAGAGGGAGAGAGCGAGAAAGAAGGAGAGGGAGAGATTCAGGTGTGGATTCTTTTGTTGGGACTAACGGTACTCCAGGCCCAGACTCCTGGACGCTGGCGTCCTTCCATCTGGAAAGCATCATCAGAAACTCGCCTCCCCACAATCTGGGTTCACCCCACCTCCTGAGATGCTGTGGGTGTGCTCCCCGGAGCCCGGTTCGCCCCGAGTGTCCCTGGTTCCAGACCCCCTACAATAACCCATCGTGAACTCCCTCCCCTGGGGGCCTCAGCCAGGGAGGGGGATTCAGGCTTCCTGCCAGGAGGAGGGGAGCCCGGACAAACCCCCAGCCATGGGCTGTCGGGAGGAGCTGAGCCTGACCCCTGGCCCCCCACCGTCTGCCCTAGCTTGGAATGCGACTTCCCTCTCCGCTCCCCTCCTCAGCAGGACCCCCAAACCAGGGCCCACCACTTCCCATGGGATTTCGCCACGCTGGAGCACACCAGAAAGCCTGAGGTGGAACTGGTAGGTTCCAGCTGGTTCTGTTTAGGCACCTGCTGTATACGGACACACCGCCCGCTACACCGTCTCACCCGGATGCTGCACCCCTGGAGAGTCAGCACCCACTGCCTCCGCTGAAAAAGTAGGGTACCCCCAACTCCAGGGCCGTCCGCTGGGACCCCCAAGTCACCTGGCAGTGGGCAGTGAAGTTTGCGACGCCCTCTGCCCGCTGGCTCCTGTGACAAAGTTTGCTTCAGTCCCCTGGGCACGTGGCTGGGGGAAGCGGGAGCCCCTGCCCTAGAGTTCCCCTCTCCGGGATTTTGGGGCGCCCAGAGGCAGGCACAGGGGCAGCGGGCACGCGCTCTGCGGGGCCGTTACCTGGAGGAGTCGCGCTGCTTCTTCCAGAACTTCCGTCCCCGCGCGGGGCGCAGGCGGGTGGCGGGGGGCTCCTGGGGTTGCCCGGGTCTCAGGGTGCAGCTCAGGCGGGGCCGGCCTCGCCTCTCCTGCCCGGTGCTGTCCCGCAGGTCGCGTCCGCGGTAGTGGCCGCAGCGCCCGGCTGCTTAACTGGCCCTGTGGAGGTACTGGAGCGCGCGGGCCGGTCCGAGCGGGCGCGAGTCTGGCTGCCCCAGCGCGGCGGGCGCGGGGAGGTAGGTGGGCGGGCGGGGCGCGCCGTGACACAGGCCGAGGGGCGGGCGGGGGAGGGAGCGCCCGGGGAAACCCCACCTCCCGGGGCGGCCCGAGCGCGCCCACCCTGCCCGGCGCTCCGGCGCGCGGCTCGGCCGCGTCTGCATTGCGGTGGGTCGGCTGCGCCCCACAAGCTCCCCGCCCCGCCCGGCTCTGCCCTGCTCCTCCCGCGCGCCCCTCGGGCCACTCGGGCTGGGACCCTCACTAAGGCACGGCTGGAAGTTGAGGGGAGGGGGCGGGGTGCACCTGGGAGGGGTAGAGGACGGGACAGCGTGTGGCCACAGGGCACCCACCTCCAGAACCCACCAAGGACACTTCCAAGGGAGCAAGGACCCAGCTGGCACCCAGAGACACCCCAGCCCCCCACCCCGGGACTCTTTTGCAAAGAGAAGCCGAGCGCTCCAGCTTGAGGGTTGGGCCCAGGCGCCGGTGCTGAGTGGACATTTCCCGTGACCCACCTTTACAGTCGCCCAGCCCCCGTCCCGGGAAGGCTGAGGAAGGAGCTTCCACGGATGGGAACATCTGGTCAGGAGGGCCAGGGCTGGAGCCCAAGGTCAGGGCTGCCTCCGCTCCACCGGAGGATCCCAGCCCTTCCCGAGAGGACTCGGTGGCGGGTCCAGGCCCCAGGGAGGAGCACTGGAACACCAGCAAGACACCAGCCGTGTCGCTGGACTGTGGCCCAGCAGCGCCTGGATGAAGGGCAATGGGAGTGCCTCAGTTTCCCCGGAGGGACTTCTCTGGAACTGTTTTGTGTGTTTTTTTCCCAGCAGGCATTTTCCAGGACCCCACCACCACCTTCTTCCCCAGGGATGTGGGGGGGGGGCTCAGTTTTGTCCCCACTCCCCCAAACTGTGCTCCTTCCTTTTGCTTGTTTGCTTTGTTTTGGGGCCACACACCGTGATGCTCAGGGGTTACTCCTGGCTCTGCACTCAAGAATTATTCTTGGCGGTAAAAGAAAAACTCTTGGGGACCATCAGGGACATCAGAGATGTGCAAGCAAGTGCCCTCCCCATCATGCTCCAGCCCATCTTTTTTTTTTCCTTTTTGCTCTGGGCTCACATCTGGCAGTGCTCACTCCTGGTAGGGTTCAGGGGACCCTATGGGGGTCAGGGATTGAACCCAGGTTGGACGTGTGCAAGGCAAATGCCTGATCCTCTCTGTGTTATGACTCGGACCCCAACTGGGCTGAGCTGGATGCAGAACACTTGGGGTGTGATTGGCATGAGTCCCAGAGCCCCCCACCAAGGCCAGTGAAAGGGGACGGAATGGCTGCCACCTCCATCCCGTGTGAGGTGATGGGGTTGTCACGTGTCCCCTGGGAGGTTGCACTGAGCAGTCACTGGGTTCAGAAGCCCCTCTCGGCCACCACCTGTCTGCACAAGCAGGGGACGCTGGCTTGCAGGGGTGCATGCTCGGTCCGTGGGACCCGGGAACCTCTAGGGGCTGCTTTGCCTGAGGGAGGCCTGGGCTTGCTCCCTGGTCCCCAGAGCACTGCTGGGAGTGACCCGTGCACGCGGCAGGCACAACCCCGAACTGAAACCAAATAAATGCAGGAAGTCAGCCAGTGCCCGGACACAGAGGCCGCTGATGTCAGGGCCCTGGGGACAGAGGACTCAGCGCCCCACGTGGGGCCTTCCTGCCTGGGGACTCAGGCCATGCTCAGATGACAGGGTCAGCAGGGCGCGGGTAAGGTGGGGTCTCCAACCAGCACTGACCCGGGCCCCGACCTCTCCGTGGGGGAATGGCGGTGGAGCCCAGGCAGCCCGGGGGGCTGCGTCCTGAGCTCAGCCCCACTCAGGGCGGACGCGGTGGCTAGTGCAGCCCCTGCCAAAGGGTTCCTGCTGGGGTCCAGCCAGGCACCCGAGTCTGGAGGGACACGCTCCACGTGTGCATAGCACCTCGTACGGGATCCTCTCTTCCCCCCACGCCCCAGCCCCACGGTAAGCGGCTTCTCTCTTCTCCAGCCACAGGCCACTGCCACGGTCTCAGGGACGGACCCCCATCTCTCCCATTCCTTCTCTCGGTGATGGCCATTGGGCCTGTTTTGAACCGTTCGTTCCATATTTGCACCTAGAAATGATACAAAATACTCAGATCTCCCGTCACAGCCACAGCACCCCCAAGTGCATGTGGGAAGAAAGGAATCAGACGCAGGCAGAGCCCCGGAGTTGGACTACTCGGCCCCTGCCCTGCGCCATCCCCCCGCAGCCGGCCCCGGGCCCACTCATTCGTTGGTCTCTGCTTTTGATCTCACTGGTGTCTTCATCCAAGTTGTTTGGGTGCAAAACCCAGCCCAGAAAAGGAGGAAAGCCGGCACTGTCCTCTTCTGAGGACACCAAGAGCCTTGGGGTCCTGGGAGGGACACTCAGGGCGGGCTTTGGGGCAATCCTAAAATGGACGCTTGGGGTGGGCTTTGGGGTGGTCCTGGGAGAAATGCTCAGGGTGGACTTTGGGGCGGTCCTGGGAGAGATGCTCGGGGTTGGCTTTGGGGCCAGGCCGATGGGGCAGGTCTGGCACGTGGCTGACTCTCTTTAATCCCTAGCACCGCATATGACCCCTGAGCACTGTGCCAGGTGTGGTCCCCGGGCACTGCAAGGTGGGAGTCCAGCACCCCTGCACCCCAAGAGTAAGTCTTGTCTGAGTGTGGGGTGGGGCATCCAGGCATAGAGCCTCAATAAAGATGTTATCCCCAGGAGGACACCGCCAGCCCAGTGTCCTCCTGGGGACAATACCGCCCCGTGTGACGGTGGACTTGTCTAGTGTCTGGTAGACTCACCGGGAGTATCCGGCTGGGCCCCCTCATCGCTGGCGCTGCTCCATCTGCCCCGCTAGAACTCACTGACCCTACGATGCCCCCCTTCCCGCCCCAGCCCCTGCACCCACCTTGCTTTTTCCGGTCCCTATGAATCTGCCTGTGTTCAGGACACAGTGACCACGGAAATGTCCAGAATCGGCCCTTTGTGGCTGGGTGATTCACGGGGACTGATGTGTTACAGGAGCACCGTGAGGCTCATGGAAGGGGATTCTGAGCACCACCCGCAGACTGGCCCAGGGTACGCACGGGGAGGGGGGGCAGGAGCCCCCACACGCCCCTGTGACTAGCAGCCACTCCCTTGTCACCAATTATGTGCGGGAGCTTAGCTGGGCCCACAGCAGCCTTGCCCCTTCCTTTCCTCCTCTCTCCCTCCCCCTCTCTCCCTTCCCCCCTCCTCCCCCTCTCTCCCCCTCCCTCTCTCTCTCCCCCTCTCACTCTCCCTCCTCTCTCTCCCTTCCCCCTCTCTCTCCTTCCCCCCTTCTCCCCCTCTTGCTCTCCCTCCCTCTCTCTTCCCCCCTCTCTCCCTTCCCCCTCTCTCTCCTTCCCCCCTTCTCCCCCTCTTGCTCTCCCTCCCTCTCTCTTCCCCCTCTCTCTCCCCTCCCTCTCTCTCCCTCTCCTTCTCTCTCCCTCCCTCTCTTCCTCCCTCTCTTCCTCTCTCTCCCCCTTTCTCTCTCCCCCTCTCTCCCTCTCTCTCCCTTCCCCTCTCTCCCTCCCCTTCTCTCTCTGTCCCTCTCTCTCTCCCTTCTTTCCCCCTCTCTCTCCCTCCCTCTCTCCCTCCCTCTGTCTCTCTCCCTCCCGCTCTCTCTCTCCCTCCCTCTCTCTCTCCCTCCCTCTCTCTCCCTCCCTCTCTCTCTCCCTCCCTCTCTCTCCCTCCCTCTCTCTCTCCTTCCCTCCCTCTCTCTTCCTCCCTGTCTCTCTTCCCCTCCTCTCTCTGGCTTTTTGGATCATACTTGGCAATGCTCAGGGGTTAGTTACTCCTGGCTCTGTACTCAGGAATCACTCCTGGCAATGCTCAGGGGCCCATATGGGTGCTGGGGATTGGACCCGGGCCGGCTGCATGCAAGGCAAATGCCCTCCCTGCTCTACTATTGCTCCTACCCTCTTTCCTCTCTGGATTTAGGCAGAGTCCAGGGGTACGCACAGGGGCCCCTCGGGACATCCTCACCTATAAACTCCATTGTGACCGCGGCCTGATTGCATCTGGGGAGGTGGTGACAAGGCCCTTCCTAGGGTGATCCCTCCCCTGGTCTCCAGATGGAAGACCAATGGGGGACTGCTCCCCCAAGAGTGTCAGCATCTCTCAAAGAGTGGGCTCTGGGGGCTGGAGGAATAGCACAGCGGGTAGGGCGTTCGCCTTGCACGTGGCCAACCCAGCTTCGATTCCC